>NC_056730.1:879842972-880140472 GCF_019279795.1 Protopterus annectens | reverse complement strand
AAACTTCAGTTATCCAAATACCAAAACATTGACGCGTAAACTGCGAAATATGAAAAGTACGAACGGTCACTTCCGCAAATTTGTTCACAGGGAAATAATTTGCTTGGCCGTTATAGGGAATCTGCCCTTTTCTCTGATGTAGAGCAATCTTGGAGTTGGTATATTTAGTTACGGGGATGTTGGGGGGCACAGCCCCCCTCATCGGGGGTGTGGGAGGTGAAGACCCCCACTTAATTAGGGTTTGAAAGTTTGTTTTGCTGTTGGTCTGCCAAACAAATTTTTTCCCTGTGAAAAAATTTGTGGAAGTCGCCGTTCATACTTTTTGTATTTTGCTGTTTCAGTGTTGACATTTTGGTATTTAGAGAAATGAAGTTTCGATGTGGTAATATAGACCAGTGCAACAAGATTCAGCTCTGAGCCCACTGCTGTTCATACTGGTGATGGTACTGCAGGTCAGAGAAGGCAGATCAACAAAGCTGCTGTATGCAAATGATGGAGCATTACAGGCAGAATCTGAGCAAGAACTTCAGCAAAGTATAGGTGAATGGAATGCAAAACTGAAGGCACATTGGATGAAACCGAGTACAAATAAGACAGTTCTTATGGCAGCAAATGAGGGAAACCAGAAGAAGATGAGAACTGAGACAGAATGGAAAATAATGGAGCAAGTTAACAACTTTAAGTATCTGGGAGAGGTGGTTAATGATAAGGTAAGTGTGAATAAGGACGGCAAAGCTAGAATCAAAGGTGCTGCAGTCAACTGGCACTGAGCGTCAGGGTAGCATATGACAGAAGAATGTCAAAGAAACTTAAAAGTAAGATATGCAAAACAGCAGTGCAACCAGTACTTCAGTATAATACAGAAACCTGGACACTGAGTGCAGAGCAGTTGAGGAAGTAAAGATGAAGGAGATGAAGTGCCTGCAATTTGTGGTAGGATGCACACCGTGGGACAAATAAAGAAATGAGGTCATCATAGCAGAAGCTAAAGTAGCTCTAATTGCAATGAAGCTCAAACAGAACAGATTGCAATGGTCTGGGCACATGTGCAGAAAAGCAAAACACTATCTGGTGAAGAAGATTTGGGATAGACAGGAAAAATGCAAGAGAAAATAAGGCTGTCCAGTAAAGAGATGGATGGATTGTGTGAGAGAAGACCTGCGACAGTCAGGCATGACTCTTGAAGAAGGTAGGTTTGTGGCAGTGAATGAAGACAGGGATAGCAGCAGTTGAAACAACAACCAAACCCCATGTTGAAAAATGGTGAAAAGGGGGTTGATGTGGGTGAGTGGAGGATGTGGAAGAACTACCTAATGTAAGGAGATGTGAACTTGGGGCTGTAAGAGAACTACCTAATGTAAGGAGATGTGAACTTGGGGCTGTAAGAGAACTACCTAATGTAAGGAGATGTGAACTTGGGGCTGTAAGAGAACTACCTAATGTAAGGAGATGTGAACTTGGGGCTGTAAGAGAACTACCTAATGTAAGGAGATGTGAACTTGGGGCTGTAAGAGAACTACCTAATGAAAGGAGACATCTATTCAAGGATGTGTAATAACCACAAAATGAAAGGAGACATGTACTGGAGGGTGTGTAAGAACTACTCAATGTAAGTAAACATGAACTGGATGATGTAGGATAACTACATAACATAAAGAGATGTGTACTGGGGAATCTGTAAAAAACACCTAATGTAAGGAGATGTATGCTGGAGGATGTGTAAGAAGTACCTAATGTAAGGAGATGTATGCTGGAGGATGTGTAAGAAGTACCTAATGTATGGAGATGTGTGCTGGAGAAAGGGTAGAAGGAACTCAGTGAGAAAAGATTAAGGCTCACTGCTGATGGGGAGAGAGAGAGAGAAAATGGGGTTATTAGAGATGGAAATGGAGTAGCAGACCATGGTAGCAAATGGGTATTGAGTGCGAAACTAGTACGGCATTATAATCAAAGACCAGTATAAAGACTCTCAAATGTAAACACGGAGTCAACAGCAATTTTCATTTTGTGTTGTGACTGCACTGCCCGCCCCCAAAACTGTAATACACATCTTAACAGATTCCACCTGGTTAATGGTTAGATTCAGAAAAAATACTACTAAATCTTAGTTTGTCCATTTAAAGAAATGTGTTATATCCTTTCTCCTTACAGATATCTCTGTGAGCACAGCAGGTATCCATTTAGAGCACATCAAGCTACTCCATGATTATGGACATTAGCAAATGGCTTGTCAACTAAGAAAGAACATTCTGAGACTTGCTAACTTTGAAGGTAGTTTTCAGCAAGGGTACCCCCAGGCACATGTATTTATTTATTTACTTATTTATTTATTTGCCTCCACCTTTTCAATTAAGCCTTTCCCTTGCTGTAATGGCTCACTTGTTCTCTCACTTGCTGTAATATAACACCATCTAGAGTAAGAGTTAATTAGCATATTCACAATACTTGCAGATGGTCTGAAGCCCCCTCCCTAATCTCCACATGTGATATTACCCTAATTGTGAATCCCACCACTAAGGATAGGTGGGCTGGCAAAAATGCTACTCCCACCTCCCAGCTAGCACCTCAGGGAATGGATTCACTAGCTGAACTCAGTCCTCCTAGGTCACAGTGATATTTCAACCATCTGCATCACATCCGTCGTTCACATTTATTGAGAAATGTGCTGAGTGCTATTCAGGTTAATGCCTGTACAATACTCAAATTGCCCTCTGCTTGTCACCAAAAGTTCTGTGTAGCTAGAATAGTAACAGTAATATATATATTGGTATCCTGTGCTACAGGAAGTTCACATATTCCCTGAGATCCAGTTTGAGGGCCTTACATGTCTACCAACACTTATATAGCATCTCTAGCAGCTAGGACCTGGTCTGTCTGCTGCTGGCCTTTGAGCTGGTGGTGTGTTATCTTCTAACTCTACTGTTTCTAATCACACTATACCTGTATCACACTTCAGACTGACACCATGTCTGGACATTAAGTACTGCTGTGCTACAACTGCTGCAATTCTATGTGTGTTCAGCAATTGCAACTCTGCAAATGTCAGTGTGTCTTTCATGTTGTGACTTTACTTTTGATGACTGTGAGTCAGGACCTGCATGCACAGACACTCATTTGTATTTCATTATGCACTTATTAGAGTATGCATTTTCAATTCCACATAAGGCACATCTAGCTATATGGTCATTATGTCATTATATGGTCATTTGCATACTCTGATTCCAGCTCTGTTTTGCTCATTGCATTTTAGTACTAACAGCAGGACTAAGTCAAGGAGAAAAAAGAAGCTGCCTCAGCTGTAAGCTGGCAGGGCCTGAGGTTGGCAGTACTGACTGGGCAGAACTGTAGTATTAGCATTAATTTAAACTGTTGCAGGCAAGCAACATTGTAGCTGTTTAAATGAAGGACTGCATGTCTGTGCAAGTGGATTGCTGGTGAATGCCTTTGTAACTGAAGTGCTCTTTACTCCAGTTTATTACAGTTCAGAGGAGTGAGGACTTTTTTTTTCAACTTCAGAGGACTTTTCCTTGGTCCTGAACTTTGGACTAAGGAGCAGCTATTTGGTGGGGGACACCCACATTGCAGGACACCAATCCAGCTGAATACGACACTGGCTAGCTAGTTCTCTAAATCTATACCAAGATGTGCATACCCAGTTTTGGCACAGAAGCATGCTGCAAAATATGCACCTTCACTGTGAATTCCAGCCATTGTCTGAAGAGTTAGTGAAATGCATATCTTCAGATTCATTTAAGAGGTCATTATGCATATGCTGATTAAAACAAACAAAAAAAAAAAAAACTTTGGATGACACTACTAAAGATTATTAGTTTATCATTATGGACAGAGGCTATATACGCAGTCCTTCCTGAGACCTTCTAAGCCAGGAAATCATTTGCTTCTGATAAAATATATGACTTGCAAAAAAAAGTAAAATATTAAAGCTCTTTGACAGACAGTGGGCTATACTATGGTGTTAGCATCAGAGGTCTGTCTGCAGATGCTGATTTTGTATGGTATATATAAAAAAGAAGAATTATATTTATATGCCAAAAATTACTAGTGTTATAGTCAAACAAATCATCTCTCTTTAGGTGTGTCAGATAACTCTAATATGTCATTAGGAGAATTGTTCACTCGTTTGACAACATTGCAATGAAATATGACCAGAAGGGTTAGCATGTAACTATTTTGTGATATTGCAAAATCTATGGAAATTATGCATGTAAAAGTTTTGCAGTATTTCAAAATGATATTAATCTACCACACCATATACAAGTATCAGTGGCGGCATTGTATGCCTTAATGTTTTATAGAAGATGGCACAATATGCTTACCTCTAGATCTCATGGCTATTACGAAATTAATGCAGTTACAACAAAAATATATCTAATAATTATAACTGTTTTATCAAAAAACTTTATTTTGGAATGCCTTCACATAACCAACTCTGTTATAATGCAATTTTTACTAGCACCGAGAGACTGCATACTATGCCTCTAACATGACAGTATCGCAGTCCTGTTTCTGCATTATTAATGCAAACATGCAAAATATCCCACCTTCTTCATAACGCTTTGCAAACACTCCTTAATAATTCTAGCTCTGCACGTCCCATGCTGACCATTTCACTATTCATGGTTAGCAAATCATATCATCTTGTTGATATCAGCATGCTTCTTTAGTTTTAGGTATGCATTTGTACAAGGACTTCAGAAATTAGATTTTCAAAACATTGATGAGTGCACTCATTTCAGGAGTACAGAGATGTTTCCTCTAAGGATGGGTACACTTTTCCAAAATACACAGGTACTCTTTTCCTGAAGAGTATACTCTTGTAGGAAGCATTAAGTTAGTCACACATTCTAGTAGATGAAATATGAATACTTAAATGAAATGCTTATTAAATCACTGATAAACATTTACATGTTTTTTGTCTTACAGGACTGATTTTCTTAATTTTATTTATGGTGATGATGCACTTTGGGGAGTGGATGTCCAGTTTCACCCTGGGTACCCGATTGCCTACAGGCAATGCTGGTTATACTCACCCATCTGTACATCAGGACTTGTAACACAGGAAGTGACATAGAAGAGACCCTAGAGAGTGCTGTTCTACTAATCAACACTCATTCATACAATAGAAATTACTTTTAGTTAACTCCTTTTATTATATGCTACTGTATTATCTTATCTTCACCTCATAGTACATTATAGAAGTGGTCTGTGTTCTCAGAGTTTCATATCAGTGGATGCAGTTGGTATATTCATTAGCAATAAAGTCTGCTTAATACATACAGCTCTGCCACTTGAAGATTATTCACATTATGGTGATATCAGTATAAAATGGACATTACTTATTTCATGTTAAGACTGGCTACTCAAAGCATAGCTAACATGTTTAACACCGGGAACTAAAATGTTTAGGTTGGTTAAAAAACATATCTTGAGTGTAATCCTTGAATATTAGAGCTAATGATATAACCTCTGAGCCAAGAAAACAGATATCAGTCACTCAATTAATCTATCCTAGTCTTTTTCCCCCTAATACATAGGGTGCCAATCCTGCTCAGCTGACAATCTAATATGTCCCACTGCTTATCATAATTGCTTTATATTGTACCCATGCATTCCTGAAATCCTTTACTATGATTGCACACACAAGGAGTGCTGTTCTATGTATCTACAACCCTTTCTGTGAAATATGCTTTCTCAAAGTGACCCCTCCAATTTGTCCAGTATCAGTTGTTAAATGGGAGGCCATTTATTCTCACCATGTCTTTACCTGAAAAGTGTGCACAGTAAGAGATGCAGAACGTGAAGCTGTTGATGCATTTTCTTTGATTTATGTAGAGAATTTTTTATTTTACAGCAGGCCAACAATAGAAATGTTTCAGTATTATCTATATATATATATATATATATATATATATATAATACACACACACACACACACACACACACACACACACACACACACACACACACACACACACACACACACAAACACAAACATTTACTTGTATTTTGACCTGGATCACAACAGCATAGGTAAATGCAACATGCATTGGCATTTTGAAACAGAACGTCAACCAGCATGCCTGAAAGGAAGGAAGAAAGAAAGAAAGAAAGAAAGGAAGGAAGAAAGAAAGAAAGAAAGAAAGAAAGAAAAAAAGAAAGAAAGAAAGAAAGAAAGGAAGGAAGGAAGGAAGAAAGAGAAAGAAAGAAAGGAAGGAAGGAAGAAAGAAAGAAAAAGAAAGGAAGGAAGGAAGAAAGAAAGAAAGGAAGGAAGGAAGGAAGGAAGGAAGAAAGAAAGAAAGGAAGGAAGGAAGAAAGAAAGAAAGAAAGAAAGGAAGGAAGGAAGAAAGAAAGACACATAGGCAGTAGAACATTCAAGCTTTGCACAGGTAGTAATATAGTCAGGCTCAAAGCCTAAACCTTTAAACTAGAAACACTACTTGTTGTTTTATCATGTCCCATCCACCACCACCAAGTTGTAGAATACCCTGCCTTTTGTCCTTAGGCAACCCATGTGAAGTAGTGTTTGCATATGGAGTTAAGCCATCAACAAATGTGCTGCAGCTGTGTATATACTTTACAGTGCATTAGAAAATGGGCTTAAAATAATGCTCATTCATAATTCCATGTTTGACAGAGAGGTGCCTTAACATGCAGAGTAAGTCTGCTCAAAAATGACTATTTATGACATGAACATAATGTGCAAGAAAATCAGAATAATGCTGTTTTCTGTCTTGTAAACTAACTCTTTTACCTGAGCAACAAAACACAGCACTGAAACAGTGCCAGACTTTTTTTTTTGCAGTTCGGTACCTTATCATGCATATAAAAGTAACATCCCACACATCTGGGCCCCCCTCCATATGCAAGATTAAGTTAATTCCATAATAAAGAAAATCTTTACAGCTGCCACTGTAACCCCAAAGCACAGAAGTTGCAACTGTCTGTCTGTCTGGCAGATAGGATAGTACAATGACCTTCTTGTTAAATACAACAGACAGAAGAACATAGTGTAATCAGTATGGACCCAATCTTGTTTGTACACTTTCATAATATATTGCTCATTTCCAAAAAGCAAAAAATGCCAACAACAACTGTGTAGTGCATGGCATGCAGTGATCATGCTCTGATATTCAGAAAAAAACAAATTGGTTAAGCACCAGAGTGGTACGAGACCAAACCTTAACAAATGTTAAGTACCCCGTGCTTACGTTGTTAAGATCTAGCACTCAGCAATAAAATCTGCCAGTACTGACCAGCAAATGACAGAAGCAGAAATAAAAGATTTGTTCTGCCTGCTGTCCATGCTAACATGCCCAAGACTTCCTGTTAAAAAGTAAGTTGCTAGAATAGCAGGATATGTGTTCACCTACTTTTTTCTGAAGGATACAAAGCTTGAAATATGTGTGTCATTATTTTAATAATTCATAGGTTCATAAGTAGGTACTAAACTATTGGCCCTAGGGCCTATATAAGCCTAGCCAAAAAGGTACCCTGGCTTTCGCTGCCCAAGAAAATTATTTTCCTGTGCCCCTGTCGAGCAGAGCCACAGAGGTCATCCCCAGGGTGAATTTCCTATTTCCCATCCAATCAAGATTTTTCTTGAAGAGTACTAATGAGGAGCTTTGTTTGATATAGATAGTTAGTTTGTTCCAGAGTATGGGAAGTCTCTGGGACAGGAATCTATCCCTCCAGCATGTTCTGTTTATTGTGGTGACAAGGTTTACGTCCCTAGAGCATTCAATCCTTAGTAATTTATCTGAAAACCATGGACTTTATGAGGAGCAGACCAAATATATGAGATAAAAATCTAGACATCCTGCTAAAATCTGGATAGTTGAGAAGCATGACAAGGTGAGTGTAAATGTGATAAACTTTTTACTGCCTTTCTGACAGTGCTCACTAAGTGTTTTACAGCTTTGACAGCCGGCAAAACACTTAGCTTTTTTTTTTTTATTTTGCTTAGTAGTACATGATAAAGCTCCTTCCACTACAAAGAATTAAGATGAGATCTCTGATCATAACCCTAAATTATGTGCCTCAGCATTGATGCCAAGATTCCCCTCTCAAGTTTCACTCTCAAGGTGGATTTGTTGACATCCATGCCTAGAACCCGTAATAAGTTAGTTAGGCTTGATGATCCAATCATAATCCTCTATACTAATTTCAGCTGTAGGCAATTTTCAGTGTTTTTTTACATTTTTCTACTCTATGAAGTTTAAAATGAAACAGACAAAAAAGAAAGACTGAATAATACTTTAGAGATAAACTTCCCCCACTTTTGTGAAATAGAATGTTATTACAGAAGGAGATAACAAAAGAGACAATATTTCTTTCAAAAACGTTTTTCATTCAAATGAGGTAAAAATATTTTACATAAAAATAAGCAAATAAATACAACTATACTAACAGTTAGCATTTAAAAGACAACTTAAGAGATAATCCATTTTCTAAATATTGTCTTGTAGGATAGGCTGTGTTGAGCAGTAAGCCATCTCCCACTACTGCTGAAACTCTCCATTGTCCGACTTCAGTACTATTACTTGCTTAAAATCCAGAATGCATGAATAGCAAACCACATAGTCTATAAAGGCTGATGTACAGTATCTTGGTAACTATTATGCTTTCCAACACATTACAAGTGGGAAGCAGTTTTGTAGGTGACCTTTAAAATATAGGTTACCGCATGTCCCTCTTTACGCAGAAGAGTCCCTGTTTGGGTAGTTGTCAACCTGAAGGAACATGAAACATGGCAAAATGTCCTGTAATTTAAAAAAATTCTAAGTTTTTACTAATGGTTGCATAAAACAATTATATCTGAAACACCATAATGTTATATGAAACAATAAAAACATCTCAAGTTCTACACAAGCAAGTATTTATTTTGAAACAAAAGTAAAAACCAGTCCTTTGCATTGGTTGTGGGTATGTTGCCTGCAAAATCTCATGTTTACAAAAAAGTCCCACCCTGGACATGTGAATAGGTGGCAACCCTATTTTACAGACATGTAGAAGAGTGGGATTAACAGACCATAGGATAATGCTCAGTGTCCTTCTTCATAGAAGGTTTCCATTCACTGTTCCTGTAGTCTGATGTATAATAATGTTATCTCTCCTACCACCTGCTGGCCAAATAGAATACTGCAAGATACAAATCCCCATGTGCTCTTGATTTTATGGTAGTTGTCATCATTGTCCGTAGTACTTTACACTTACTAAATGTAGTGATCTTATAAACCGTAATATGCATGATTAGAACATTGACTAAGCATGATTGTCACTGTTGATGTGACATCCTGACTCCAGGTATAAAACTGAGGAGAAGGGGTTGTGGACAGATGTCTTAGGGAAGTTATTTTATCTGTGCACTTTTTGTTTGGTTTATTTCATTGTGTCCTCTCCACCTTCATTTTTTGGCTGAATATGGCATCCTCACAAAAATGCATTACAATTTTGCACATCCTGATTAGTAAAATGTTGAGCTTAGTACTGCATCTGTATCCACCCATTCCTTTTTCCTTGCCCACTTTCATCTAATTCAGGGTCTTGGGGGCAGTTGCCTATCCCAGTAAGCGGTCCAGTAACCAAGAGGGAAATGGAAGGGACTAGTCTCAGGTGGGCCACCGTTGCAGGTATTCATCCTCCCACAGCTGCACTCTTACATACCCTGGGGTCAGAATAGCATTGCCTATTTATGAGCTAGCATGCCTTTGAGGTGTGATGGTGGAGGAGGGACTACTGATGGAGGTAGAGAACCATGTGAAAACAGGAAAAATATTTAAACTCCACAAGGCTCTCTAGCTAAGAACTGAATTGGAGATCATGTGCAATGAGGTAGCAACACTAATTGTTGTGACATCATTCTGCAGTTGTAAGAATAAATTATTTATTTTGATCATGTGTACAGTTTCCCATGTGGTTGAGTCATTTATTTAAAAAAAAAACTGTAGGCATTACCTGCAGGAACAAAGATGTACAAATAGGAATGTGTGTATAATTAAATAAATGCATGTATGGGCATGTATCCAGATCCACAAATACATTTTCAAAAGCTTATGAAGGACCATTTCAGGCCTTGCAGTGACCCAAGTACTGGCATAAGTATGGCAAATGAATACCAGAAAGATAAACTAAGTCACACTGTATAGAACTGTCTCTTATCTAAGTCACACTGTATAGAACTGTCACTTATCTACGTCACACTGTATAGAACTGTCTCTTATCTACGTCACACTGTATAGAACTGTCTCTTATCTAAGTCACACTGTATAGAACTGTCTCTTATCTACGTCACACTGTATAGAACTGTCTCTTATCTACATCACACTGTATCGAACTGTCTCTTATCTAAGTCACACTGTATAGAACCATCTCTTATCTACGTCACACTGTATAGAACCGTCTCTTATCTAAGTCACACTGTATAGAACCATCTCTTATCTACATCACACTGTATAGAACCGTCTCTTATCTACATCACACTGTATAGAACTATCTATCTAAGTCACACTGTATAGAAATGTCTCTTATCTAAGTCACACTGTATAGAACTGTCTCTTATCTACGTCACACTGTATAGAACTGTCTCTTATCTAAGTCACACTGTATAGAACTGTCTCTTATCTACGTCACACTGTATAGAACTGTCTCTTATCTACGTCACACTGTATAGAACTGTCTCTTATCGAAGTCACACTGTATAGAACTGTCTCTTATCTAAGTCACACTGTATAGAACTGTCTCTTACCTACGTCACACTGTATAGAACTGTCTCTTATCTAAGTCACACTGTATAGAACTGTCTTTTATCTACATCACACTGTATAGAACTGTCTCTTATCTAAGTCACACTGTATAGAACTGTCTCTTATCTACATCACACTGTATAGAACTGTCTCTTATCTAAGTCATACTATATAGAACTGTCTCTTATCTACGTCACACTGTATAGAACTGTCTCTTATCTAAGTCACACTGTATAGAACTGTCTCTTATCTAAGTCACACTGTATAGAACCGTCTCTTATCTACGTCACACTGTATAGAACCATCTCTTATCTATGTCACACTGTATAGAACCATCTCTTATCTACGTCACACTGTATAGAACCGTCTCATTGGTAAAACTGTTCTTTGCCACCAAACCTGCTAGAGAGTAAATTCAAACACTGTAAAGCAGCTTCGTATAATACAAAGGACTTGTTGCAATAATTTAAGTAACAGCAACTGCAAATTTATAGCATCCTCAAATGACATTCCTTAATGGGAAAAACTCAGAATAATACATTGATGTGACTAATAAATTAAAAATATCATTTAATGTATATTCCTCTTCTAGGACAACACTCCATATATAAGTGGAGGGTCAGGTAAGAAAGGGAGAATGAAAACGTGAAGGGAATTTTACAAGATGCAAACTGTGTATATAAAACTTAAATATACAGTAGTTGAGGATGATGCAAGAGAGGAGGAGGGTAAAGAAGAGTTGGGAAAAGAGGAAGGAGGTAAAAGGGTCATGACAAACAAGAAAACTAAAAGGAAGTAATGTGAAACAAAGCCAAAAACACTAAAAAAGAGAAAGATGAGAAGTAGGTCAATTAATGTGCTGTCATTAAATGTGAACACTATAAATTTTGTTTTAATGGAGAATGAAGGTATTAAATTGGTCTAAGAGGCTTGTGCCAATCATAATATACATGGTGGATATAACATATTTGACATTAAGACAGAGAACAATGTTAGTTTATATGTGAGAATGTAGTAAAATGTTTTTTGGGGTATGGGAAATGTTCAGAAGTAGCAGTATTGATAAAATAATGATGTTGAAGCGCTGGGTATATTGGTAAGAATGGTCAGTAGGTTATTATCTGTAGATATAAAAATATAAAGGAAACTATACTGTCTTGCGCTGTTGTATGCACCAACTAATATGACTGGTTGAAAGGGAAATCTGAATGATGGTACAAATGGATGTACTTTTGAAGGAGAGTTTAATTGTAATTTAAGAGGGAAACAAATGGGCTATTTTGGAGAAAGTAGTATACAAAGAAGAGGAAGTGGCTTTAATAGATTATCAGGACAGTGTCCGAAAATAAGGAAATAAAAATGGAAACAACACTATGGGAGAACAATTTTAAAATAAGAATATTCTATAAAAATTAATTAGATTGGTGCATGATATAGAATGAAAAATAAGGACAATGTGATTGTGGAGGTATAAAAGAAAAAAATGTTATAAAACTGTGGTATGTGAATATGATAAAGAACAAGCCAAATATAAAGACAGAGAGGTAACCAAAGCTGCTCAATAATCCATTCATAAAGTGCCTGTAACTGCAACTGGGATATTCTCCAAGAACCAAGCTTAGATTTAAAAGCAAAAGAATTTATTTGATAAAATTGTTGTCGGTAAGCGCTTTCACATTTGCTTCCTCAGACTGTTAACATTCAAAAAATCAGTCTGCTCCTTTTATAGTAGTCATGTGTTTCATCTTATAGAGCTTTAAAGTGATACAAACCAGGTTATTGAAAGCATCATTAAAAAAGTTTCATTAAAAAAGTTCAGTGTCTTAACACTTCTATGCTAAACAAAATAAATTCACATCTATTAAGAATTTACAAAGTACACATCATTCAATGCTTACTAAGAACTTACTGATATATAATGCTTGTTGCTAAAAAAGACATATCTTAATAATAGTAACCGGTTGCAGTTACAGGCACTTTATGAATGGATTATTGAGCAGCTTTGGTTACCTCTCTGTCTTTATATTTGGCTTGTTCTTTATTGTTTGGTTTCTGAACAGAGGGGGATTTACACCGTTGGATAAGAACTTTTGGTTATTATTCATTGTTATGTGAATATGATAGACTACTGTAGGAAATAAAGTAGGGTGTTTAAATAATGACCAATTTATTGGATGAATAAAGAAAAGAAGGAAGAGTTGTTAGACATTCTTAATATAGTAAAAGGAATAAAGAAGATGTAACATCTTTTTAGAAAAATGGGTGTTGCAAATGGAAAACAAAATAAGTATTAAGGAACAAGAAAGGAGAACTGTGTTATGAGCAAACTACAATTGTGGAAACAGTGCAAAGTTTTGTTAAACAAATGTCTTCAGAAAAACACCGGACGTGAGCATAAAATGGGAAGTAAAACTAATAATCAAAATAGATAAGGAAGAGAGATGGAAAATGAAATTTGAATGTCAAAACTAAACAAAATAATAGGAAAAGTGAACCTGGGTGGCTCACTAGGGAGAAGATGGAATTAGATCTGGAATTTATTATTCTATGGTAGAAAATAGTTATTGTTATAAATGTGCTTAATGAATAGTTAAAATGGATAATAAGATTTATCAGTAAGAAAGATAAAAATGAGAAATTAAAAAATGAGAGGTTGATTACACTTTGCAACTGTATTATAAACAATTAAAGAAAAAAATTCAGGTAAGATTTAATAAATTGATTGGAAAGATAAAAGGTGCAGGGTTGTTTTTAAAGATAGAAATGAATCAAGCAAAGAAAACATTAATTTTGATCAGGAAACTAGATAGAGGAAAACAAAAGAAGTGAAATGATAATATGATGTGGAAAAGCACTTGATAAGATCTCCTTAAATGAGTCAAACACTACTTAAGTCGACATGCATAATGTCGAATCAACTTGTTTGAAATTATACATGTTGACACACTACTACACATGCACTAAGAATTAATATCAGTGTATGCAAAACTTAAAAAAAAACAAAGAAAGAATATTTTTTTACAAGGGGCAAGCCCCTCTGCATTCCCCATTCCCTGCTAGTTATATATATTCTAACTCAGAAATTGCACAGTCTCTAGGGAAAAGGGTATATTCGTCTAGCCTGAGATTGTCAATCTTGCGCACCTGGTGCCCAATTGTTTAGTCGACTAAATTATGCTGATTAAACAGATATCAACCAATGTATTGTTTCACAAACTCAGAGTGACTCATTTGATAAGGTGTTATAAAAATTTGGGGGAAATATTAAAGGCATATAGAATAGAAGAGAACATGGGTAAGAATTAAAGTCAATACAAGAGACAATAAGAATGAGCATTTTGATAAAAAGGTGAATGGAGATACAGTAAGAGAAAGAAAATGTGTGAAACAAGGGTACCTGATTAATAACATACCTTTTTGTTAGTGATGCATGCAGTGAAGGGAACATTTCAAAATAATTTGCGGGGAGGCAACATAGGAGACAGAAAAACAGGCAGTGATGCCTGTTGCAATGTTTGCACATGTGCATACAACCAGCTCACATCCAATCATGTGGATTACATCCAGGGCTGTCACATCAGGTCCAGTTACCTCATAGCTTTTATATTCAGGGGATAAAGCCACCTGTTTAAGTGGTATACAGGGTTTGCCTTCCACAAAAAAAGAAAAAAAAAATGAAAAATAAGTAAATTCCTTTACTCTTGACTTGTTCTCTTGTTGCTGAATTGTTTTTTTGACAAATTGAATTAGATCCTAGGGGTGAAATGAAAGGATAAGGGCTTGTATTTCTTTCTTTTTACTTAGTTCTACAGCTGACTGTAGATTTTAGCAATACTAATGACTTGGTGTAGGAAATGCAGGATTTAGACACAGTTGGCATGGTTTGATCACAATGACAAATATCAAGTGATGAAATAAAGAAAACAATGAGTAAATCCTGCATTACCTAGACAAAGGAGTGGATTATTGCTATTGTATAATCACATTATTTAAGGAAAAAAATATTTACATTTTACAAGTAGTATCATTGTATAAATTGCCTTTAGTGCTCTTCCATTGGGTTATGGTAGTCTGAGGGCCATCAAAGGTATGCACTTTTCATGCTTCATCACTGCTAAGTGCATTGTTCTCTCTGACATTTTTTCTCATATATTTGTAGGTTCATAGGTAAGTACTAGGATAGCTGCTATTGTGGGTCATCTTAAGACTAGCCAATTTCCCATTTTGTACTCAAAATAACCTTTCCCAGTTGGTTAAAGATTGGCCTTACCTATTCCATGGTCATTAATTGCATATTACCCCTAATATAATAACTGGGATCGCACCACAGATAATTTCAGTGGACTCATGCATGAGATAAAGCATTTCCGAGCTGCTTCTGTCAATTAGTAGTACAGGGGGAAGTCCGGGGGTAAATTTTCTCTGCTGTGGTATTTTCTGTGGAGACTCTACATGGTTTGTGTAGACTTTCAAGAAATGTGCAGATGTTTGTTACCTATTGTTCTCTAAACAAGTTAATTAAATATTTCAACAGGTTTCCCATGGGTGGTGTAAAACCGAAAAATGCACACAAAAAAAAAAACACCAACACAACTGGAGCATGAACATAGGCTTAACAAAATGTATTTACTGTAACAATTTATTTACTGCTTTAATTTTTCTATTAAAAATATTTAATCAGAATAAAAATAACTAGCCTTCTTTACTTTATAAATGTAAAAAACCCAAAGCATATCATGAATAATGTGCAGTATATTTATTCAACTTTTTTCAAATATGCACCAAATACAAATTTTAATATATATATATATATATATATATATATATATATATACTTTATAAACTTTCAAATTGCATTTAATACATTAATGTTGCCTAAGGTTCCTATTAAAAAAAAACATTTAATGCTTATTATTTTGTTTCATTTAGTCTTGTATAACAATCAGCTGGTACATGAAGCTGCCACTCAGTTTCTATGATTTCTTAACTTATTCTTAAAATTGTTTCCCCCAATCTATCTGTAAATGATCTATTACAAAAAAACATAAATCATTTTCATTTTTCACAATCAACAATATTATTAACTAGGGCATTTTTATTGCCAGTTTTAATAGCATGTAGCGGTTCCTTTACCCTTTTACTTAAAGTTATGATGGCCATTGCAGCAGAAAAGGTTGAAAACCCTCAGCACTTTGCAATATAAACAACCCCAAAATATTTACAGACAAAGTAGCAAATTTCCCTTCCAGTATGTTCAAAACTAATATATATATATATATATATATATATATATATATATGTATGTATCTCCAAATGTCATAGTTCCCACACATATAATAACCTTTCATTTTTTCAGTTTTAATCAAGTCTACCAATGTATAGTCTCCTTGTAATATTTCTTTAATACTCCTGTTTTCCTGATAAGAGAATTTTGGTCTATTTCTAATATTTTTACTTAACTCACCATTTTCTGCAATTATTTTCCAGTTATTGTTGATAGCCTTCACTATATTCATTCTATCTACAGTCATATTTACAGAAAAGGCTGACAAGTTTTCTCTTAATTCCATATTTTTAACAGTCAAGGTTTGTTAATTAAGAACAGGTGGAAAATATATATTCCTCTTATCAAACATGTCATCTGCTATTTTAAGTAAAAAATATAGCCTGTCTTTCAAAACATTGAGAGTATAAAATTAACTTCTTCTAAAAATCTCCAGTTTTAGTAGTAAGTCTAGAAGCCTTAATAAATTGACCTCTGTGAATATTTTCTTTATAAAGGCCAAATGATTGTTTCTATAACATAGATAACAATTAGAAAATGTTTCTTTTCTAAATATTCTACTTTCAAAATATTTTAACACCTAACTTAGTGACATCTAAAAGTTTATCTTATGTCCAACTTCATCCAATGTAAACTTAAAACACATTGTCTTTTTTAATTGTTCTACAAACATCTTACACTCTGGTAATGTCCCTTTAAATGTAAAAACAAGTCAACAAACCTTTTTATAAAATAAAATAAATGAAAATCCTTTACACTTAGGTAAAATAGTAGCATCCCACCATCCCAATGCCAAATTGGAGAAATCTGGGGCCATAGATGATCGCATAGCCACCCCAAAATCTGTCAATAAAACTTATTGTTGAAAATGAAAAAAAAGTTTTGTAATACAAATTCCAACATTGTACAACATATTTTTTTTCATTAGTAAAACATGCATACTTAGTTAAATTAAGTCTATGAAAATCATGTCCTTTATCTTTTCATATAGTAGTAAATAAAGGTACAACATCAACAGTACTAAACATAGTCTTTTTATATTCTAATTGATATTCTCTACATTTATCCAAAAAATCCCAAGAATATTTTATTTAAGATGGCATATTTTGGACAAACTAATTTAAAACATTGTCTACGTATGAAGACATTCCTTCAGTAATACAGTCTGATGCTGCAGTCTAAATGGTGGCTTGTTAGACTCTTTATGAATTTTAGGAATTCCAAACAAAATACTAATTGTAGGATTTTTCCATAGTCAGATATTCAAACAATATTGAATCAATAATTTTGTTAAGTACTAATTCATATAAAATCAAATTAATATTACAATATGTTTTACTGAGTTCTACAAGGGAGACAATTTCATATTCATTTCTATTGAGTAACATAGTTTCCATCCAGCCAGTACATTTAATTTGGTATCTAATTCCTAATCCTCCTCCTTTACTGGCTTTCATAAACCTTAAACTATTTTGTTGCCTTAAATTATCCAGTACCTTTCTTTCCTGCTGATTAAAATTAACATAATGATTCTTATCTCTTTTCTTTAAGATTTCACACATATTATTTTAACAGGAAATTTCAAACATTTAAATGGCTGAATAAAGGTGGGGTGGGTGGGTTAAAATAGAAGGTTTCCTGAGCTTCACTTCATATTTGTATTACAAATATAACTTTCTAGAATATTGTTTAAGTTCAGTTAATGTCTTTATCTCATTCAGAGTAACACTAGAAATAAAACTGATTCTCATTTCTAACAGCTATAGCTATAACAAACTAAAATGTTCAGCAGTTAGATAAAATATTTTAATTGCAAGTCTACCTTCATCTAACTGGGCCTTCTCTGTCTTCACCCTCTTCCTTTTCCCCATGTTCCTCTGTTGGCTCCCCTCCCCTCCCCTACATGTTCCAGTTTTTTTTTTTTTTTTGGAACATTCATAAATTCTGATTCTTGTTGAAAATCAGAAGTTGAGGGATACAAGTGAAGCTCTGTAATATTACTTCCTTCATCAATGTTGGAATTATTCACTTGATTTCTGGATGCCAATTGCTCTGACCTCCTGCAAAATATGTTAAAATTAGGGCCATTATTACATTCTGCATCATTATTAATTGTAAAGAATATTTAACTGATTCTTGTGATAGATGATGTTGGAAGCCTGCTTAAATCTTTAAATTACCAGATAGGCTGTATTAGAAGCATAAGCATACGTTTCCCTGACTATCCTTTTCTGCTTATGTACAACTGTTTTTTGACAAATCTTTCAAAAGAATTACAAATATTTTCATAATCAGCCCTCATATTATGATTGTTTCCCAAAAGGCTGTTTATATGATTGTCTAAATGTGTTTCATCACATAAAATATTAATACATTTTCCACTGTTATTAACTAACAACTTCAACAATTGTTTGAGTTCAGAATAGAAGGGATCAGTGTCAGGCCATTGAGATTATCCATAAAACACAATCCTTTAGACATGATTTTCAGTAAGATACATTGCTCAAAGTTCATATAGTCTAACTTCTTAGTTTCTTTTCTAGTTCAACAATAAATTATTTAGCATTGCCTTCTCCTGAAGGAATAACCATCTGATTTGTACTCATTGAAAACTGATTGTTGATGTTTTCTAAAAAGGCAGTAAAGTTATAGTCATTGGCAGTGGAATGGAATGGAGCACTTTGATCTCCAGTCCCAATTTCAATTTCATTTGTCTTAATAAGTGCTTGTTCGCCAGAAACAGACCCACCTTTACTAAATGCATTTAAAATGTCTCCATGGTTACAACTGGACTTTTGTAATTGCTACTTACAAAGATAATTCCTTGATGAATAATTTGTATACCAGACATAGCTAATTGCAAATTACCATAAAACACATTTTGATTGTCAAGTACTGAATTGATTGTAAGATCCAACACCTCATCATCACTCCCACTCACCATTAGGAAAAACATAATTTAAAACAAAATAATCCAACAGGTTTCCCAAGGGAGATGTAAAACCAAAAAATACAAAAAACAAACCACCGACACAATCAGATTGAACATGAGCATAACAGATTTTATTTAGCATAACAAAATAAATTATTCACCGCTTTTGTTTTTCTGTTAAAAAGACTTCATCATAATTAAAAATAACTAGCATTCTTCCTTTTATAAACATAAAAAATCACATGGTGAATCGTGTAATATATTCATTCAACTTTTTAAAAATATGAATTAAATATACATAAAAAATGCACTTTATAAATGTTCAAATTGCATTCAGTTTAAACTTTTAAATTACATTTACTACTTCAATATTTCCAAATATTGTTATTAAAAACATTTAATGTTATTGTTTTGTTTAGTCCCGGATGACAATTGGCTTGTAACCTAAGCTGCCACTTTCTAACTTATTCTTAAAATCATCCCCTCAAATCTATTTATAATTGATCTATTGCAATAAAACAAAATAGTTTACATTTTTCACAATCACCAGCATATTTAAATATAGAATATTTTATGTTGTCAGTTTAAAAGGCATATAGATGTTCTTTTACCCTTTTACATAAAGTACTGGTGGTCATTCCAACATAAAAGGTGAACATCCTTAGTACTTTTCAATATAAACAACCCCAAAATCTTTACAATTATATCTAGACAAAGCAGCAAATGCTCTACCAGTATGTTCAAACTAATACATAGTCCTTCTAATATGTACCTACAAATGTCACAGTTCCCACACTAACAGGTGACTTTAGCTTAATCAGTTTTAGGTAAATCTACCAATGTGATATCTTTTTGTAATATTTCTTTTATACTTGTGTTTTTTTTATCAGAGAATATTGGTCTGTTTACAATAATTTTATTTAACTTGCCATTTCCCACAATTATTTTCCAGTTATCAGTGATAGCCCCAATTTCTACTAATACTATCTACAATCATATTTACAGTGAGGGCTGACCAATTTTCTCTTAATACCACATTTTTTAATTACTAATGATTTTTTAAGTATAGGCAGGAAATACATTTGTATGTATTTTATGTATATTTAGTTCATATTTTTAAAAACTTGAATGAATATATTACATGTGATTTATCATGTGATTTTTTTTTTTTTTACATTTACTATAGAAAGAATGATGGTTATTTTTTATTCTGATGAAGTTTTGTTTAATAGAAATACAAAAGTAGTGAATAAATAATTTGCTCCACTAAATAAATTTTGTTACACCCATGTTCACACCCCAATGGTGTTGGTGGTTTGCTTCTTGTCCTCATAGAAGTTGTTGTATTCTGGACAATGAATGAGGAATGAAATCAGTAAATAATGATGGGCATCTCCATTTCAGAAGGTAAGAGGTTGAGATGTATGCAGTGGAGCTGCTTGTAGGGGCACTGCTAGCATCAGAATTTGTAAACTTTTTTAAAAATATTGTATTGCTCTGCTCCACGGAGATTTTAATGGTGATAGATACTTTTTACATTTTAAACTGTTTGCTTAGTTGGTTCAAGAAAGTGAGCTGACAGTATTTGTTCATGTGAGGAACATTCAGTTTACGATGAACATGATGATTGTTTTGTCTAATCACCATGCACGTTTTTAAATGTGAAATTACTTACATTGTATAAGAGAGATATTCTGGATTTTGTTTGAGACTGTGAGAAGATATCATTCCTTGTGCTAAACTTAGAAAAGTAAAATGCTATTTCTTTAAAGATGCACAGGGAAAAGGAGGTAGATTGAGAGAGAGTATGGAAAGTGTGTAAAGGCCTTGTAAAAAGATCCCAGAGCATTTCTTTTAATATAGTCCACATGGCTCATTACAGTTGAGAATTCAATGTTAATTCTGAATACAATAAGTTTTTTTTTTTTTTATTATTATATTTTCCAGGTACTGTATATTTTTATGCTGCTCTTTATTGCATCCTATGTAATAGTTACTATGTCTATGTGGAGCTTTTCTCCCCGGGCCTCTGCTGAAAATGGAAATATATCCAGTTAGACTAGCCCGGTTAACAAATGTAAAATAAATAAAAAAATAAATAAAAAAGTGATTGAGACAGATATGATATGCTAATTAAGCACTAATTAATTTCTGTAAAGTAACAGGTCATTCTTACATAAATTCCTCACATTAACTACACTGTGTTGCACCTTACAGTATACACCCTTGATGAAAGTGGTTCAAAAATGATGATGTATGAAGGGATCCCTGCATCACTTATGGGGTTACACACTGTTTTAGAATTAAGTGTCCTATACACACTGAGGCACCAACCAAGGTTTGCTTGAAATCTCATGAAAACAGATTTAAAACAGACCTTAACTATATTACACATAATTTTCATGCCATCAGGAGCTAATAGTCTGTGACAAATGTTAACATTAGTGACCATTTGCAGAATGATAAACACATTTGTGCCTCCAGATGTGTTTATTAGTGCAGATAATTTTTCTTCACTAGACTTCACTTCACTGGGAAGAGGAAAGCTTAGACATCGCATCATCCATACTGTCACTGGTCACATACATATAAACTATCTGAGACTCAAATATAATAACATTTTCTTTGTTTTATTGTTAGTTAACTAGCATATAAATATTGTTGTGTATGCTTACCTTGCTAATAGCACTATCGTTTTCTCAATGGTCGCTTTACTAACATGAAACTGGTCACAATATACATGTGCACTATGAAATCATGGGCTGCCCTACACACACTGGAGATGAAATTTCTCAAATATCATTATCAAGAAGAAACAAAGAAGACTGGTGAAATGCTGAATGCTGTTTCCCAAAGGAAATCATTGCTGGTGCAATTTCTATGTGTGCAGTGGCAATGATTCACTTGTTTTAGGAGATTTCTCCATTCTTCTAACTGGTATGACCACTGAGTTGGTATATATCAGTTCAGGGGTGTTGGTGAACTTGCCTTCCCCCCTCACATCAGGGGCACAGGGGTGGAATTGTCCCCTGCAAAAAAACAAGTACATTTTTTTTTCACCCATTTCAATTTGGGGCATTTATGTATTTATTTATTTATTTATTTATTTATGCATTTATTTATTTTTCGTCTTTTTGTCATATCGATTTTCAGGAAGTCAGCATTTCACAGTAGAACTAAATTATGGTCGTACAAAATTAAAACAAGCCTTTCCCAGGGAACACACCTTTGCAATATGTCAAAGGATATCAACCTTTCCCAGGATATAAAAATCAATGTATGTTTTAGCCAGCAGCTATATATACTTAAAAAGGCAATATATTTAGAGTGGAACATCTTTACACATAATACCTTAATTCCACTTCCAAAGGTATAACATATTAAAGATAAACTTTTTTTTCTCAGCTACACAAACTCTGGCACTTGAAAACAGCTTAAATTAAAACTATACTTGAAATTCCATGTACAAGTGCTTTTACTGACATCATTTTTGACTGCTAGTTGGTACATTATTTTTAAAATGCACTTCTGGTTTTGTAAAAGTACATACAAAGGCATTCTTATTAATCTGAGTAATTGTTTGATTCCCACCAGATTTAACTGCAGCTACACATTTCATTTAACTACTGCAAGAATGTTTTCATTGTTGTTGAAACTAGAACTTAGTGATAACTAACATCACATTAATGCATGCATGAATACAAAGGGAAAAAAACAAAACCACACAGATACACGACTGGAGTATGGGCACGTAAGTGTTGCAGCAATAAAATGATAAGTCAAAAAAATAAGAGCAAACACCTTCCAATAAAACTCCAAGTAAAATATTTAATCAATACAAATGAACGGTAAGAGATTTTGCAATTTACAATTGCTTCTTCAGACCATATTATTAGCAGAATTGTACTTAAATAAATGCTATCTAAAACCAAAAACTTAAATGTATGCCCCTCACCCCTCTCATTCATATGTTTAGCGAGTACAATATAATTAAGACCTCTATGTGCACAATAATAGTGATCCCTAATGCATTCACATAGATGTCTATTGGTCTTGCCCACATAGAACAATCTGCATGATGCGCAGTGAACTAAATAAACTAAGTTTTGGTATTGCAATTGGCCTCAACTTTCAAATAATATGTCTTACCATCATCTGGGTGCAGAAAAACAGACGATTCATCTATAAAGTCACAAAAAGAACATCCCTTAAATTTCCTGATGTCTAACACACCACTGTCAGCATCCAAAATCCCCATAATTTTAGGGTAACATAACCTTCATTTAATTGACTTTTTGTTCTTGTACCCACATTTAGGTTTGGGTCCTACTAATTTGGGAGTCCCCTCACCCACATGTAGGATGTGCTAGTTCTTATCAGTAATATTGCTTAATTCTCTGTCATCAATCCTATAAGTTATACAGAATGTTATATCATTATTACATTTGCGTTCCTTATCCCTAACTGCACTAAGGGGCATATGTTTATGTTTTTGGTTGTAGAAGTGTCCCAGGAAGGCCTGAGAATGGGTATTTGGTTAATGAGACTGAGCGCATAGAATTGCACTGGATCTTGAAGCTCAGATCACATCGAGGTCTAAGGTTGAATGATTATTTGTCTTTGAAACCCATCGTGAAGGCGAGGAAGTTAAAAAGGTGATATTTTTGTATATCATTTGTGTTTTATTTCTTATATTGCTTTTTTTTATATTTATGAATATATTATGTTTTTTTGTAATGGATTGTGGTGAATGGAAGTTATAAAGTATTAATGGAATGTTTTGATCTTATCATGTGATTGTTCATATCATAGCAACATGAAATGCCTTCAGATGTTTTGGTTAATTTTAGAGTTTAATTAGGTAGTAGATAGTATTTATTTAAGTGTAATTTTGTTACGAATATGGTCTGAAGAAGCAATTGTAAACTGTGAAAGCGCTTGCCATTCATTTGTATTCATTAAAGATTTTACTTGGAGTTTTATTGGAAGGTGTTTGCTCTTATTTGGATTTGTTTTTTACTTTGACTTGTCATTTTATTGCTGCAACACTTACTGAGCCACACTGCAGTCTATTTGTATGGTTTTATTTTTTCCATTTTAATTTTATTCAAGTTACCACACAGTTAATTGCCAGAGAGTTTAGTTCTGTTCGTTGTACATACATGAATATGTTCATACTTATATAGTACTTACACCTAGAGTCATTTAAGAGCACTGATACATATAATTGAAATTCATACATCCTATCACTGAACCAAGCATCCAAACTCCTTTTAAAACAATCTTAATTCCTTAACAGAACTTATATATACATGCAAATTATTGCAAAGATGGGTCATCTTGACACTTACAAAAAATGTGTAATGCTGTGTTTACCCATTTTAGTGACAATTTTCAAATTTCTATGTTTAAAAGTTCTTATACTGTTATTAACTTCAATGTCAAATATAATTTGCAAACTTATATAATAGATTCATAGATTCTTACTAGGCTAACAACCCGGGGGGGGGGGGCTTTCTAAGTTCAGCCATGTTTTCCCGAAAGAATAATGATGTCCTGTATCCAAGTAGAACACTGAGGGCCAAGCAATTATATGCCACCTCTGTCCATAAAGGACATAGGTGCCAGGCCCAGTGTAAATTTCCTATCCCCCATCCACTGATCTAGGTTGCACTTAAACTGGGTAATAGATGAACTCAGCTTCACATGGATAGGAAGCCTGTTCCATAGGATGGTCAGTCTCTAAGACACATATCTGTCTTTCCTGCATGTTCTGTTTAAGTCACAGACAAAATTCAGGTCCCTAGAGCTTGTATTTCTGGTACTCTTTGGTTTATGAATATGCAGGAGATTCATAAGTGTGGGGTTTGTGTATGCCTTCTAAGCCAGGTGTAGATCACCCCTTAGCAATCTATAACAGACTGAGTTGAGGGAAAGGGCTTTAAGGTGCTGTGCATAAGGCAGGTTTGTTACATCTTGAATTCTTTTTGCAAGGAACTTGTGAGATCACTTTAGTTGCTGCATATGCCTTGTTGGATACATAACGAAGGAAGCATTTTACTCTATGATTGGTCTGATAAGGGCAGAGTACAATGGGATAATGACATATTTGGAACTAGATGCCATGCCCTTACTTATATGTTGTGCAACACAGAAGGATTTCCTCATCACTGTGGCCAAGTGGTGGTCGAAGGTAAGGCTACTGTATATATATATATATATATATATATATATATATATATACCCAGAACTCTGACCATGGGGTTGACTCGTAGGGGCCTATTATCAACATGGAAATTAGCCGGGATGGTTGACTCTCCAAAGGGTACAATCATGCATTTCTTATTACTGTGCTTAAGACCATGGCCTTGGCACCATTTGTTAGTCAGCGATAGACCTTCTTAAAGTGTCTGCAGAGGACTTGATGATAACCCCCAGCTTGCAATCATCTGCAAACTTAGTCAGCCATAAATCTTCATCATTTGCTTCCATTTCAGAGATATAGATTACAAAAGGAGTGGGCCCAGTACCAAGCCCTAGGGGACTCTGTTAGTGACTGACCTCTTGGTGGAGGTAGCCTCACCTATTTTGGCCTCCTTGGTCCTATCAGTCAGACAGTTGGCTATCCAGTGGGTGATAAAAAGGTGTATACCTAAATTAGTGAGTTCTCTATAATGCCTGAGTGGGGGTATTGTATCAAAAGTCTTGGCCAAGTCAAGATAAGCTGTGTGCACAGTCTTACCTTCATCCAGTGCTGTGGTGACCTTCTCAAAAAAGTACACAAGACTTGTTAGGCATGACTTTCCTTTAACAAAGCTGAACTGTGATGGGTACAGTATTTACTGGTTACCTACATCCTCATTTATCACATCCAGGATGATTCGTTCCATGACCTTACACATGAGGATGGTAAAACTTATGGGTCTATAGTTACCCAGATCAGTGGTTGGATGTCCTTTGTGTAGGGGAATGCCATTCCTTGGCACAAAATGTGTCTGTGGGTTCCAGTTGAAAAGTGATTTAAGTGGACCAGAGAGGTCATGTTTCATGTTATTTATTAAACATCGCAGAATGTTATCTGGGCCCATCGATGCAGTGTTTTTGGCCTTGGAAAATACATTGATGGCCTGTTCCCTAGTAACGGTTGGGGGGATTGTGGTATGCAATGTTTCCTTTAGACTATTGGGGGTGGAATTTGAGCTGAACCTGTCAGCCTAAAGGCTGGCAACGGCTACTAGTTCAGTGTGGGTAATTCCAATTACAATAAGTTCAGCGCACTGTTGTGTATTTCCCCTGAAGTTATGGACATAGCTGTAGAAAGCCTTATTGTTGTTCTTTGCTTAAGAAGCTATTTTTTTTTAAATATTAATTTAACCCTCTTAGCTGCCTGTTAAGATTGGACAGGGGCTTTAAGTATGTATGGTTTTAGTCCTCCTACACTTGAACAAGTTTTTTTTCTTTTATTCTATAACAAGTTGATATTGTGATTCCACCAGGGTGGCTTGTTTTTTTAGCTTGTCTTATTCTTAATACAAGTGGCACAGCTCACTCTAAACAGCTATCAATATGACCATACAGAGATTTTGTAAATAGCTCAGCATATGCTATGGTGTTTATTGGGCTTCGGGGTGCTTCAAATTTAACAATGGTGCTGCTTAGTAGAGAGAGAGAGAGAGGTTAGCCTTGAAATAGTTCCTAAAGGTTTTTGGTTTCACTGGATCCCCAAATTTAATTTCTTTATTCCAAGCAATACTGCCTTATGGTCAGATCTGAAAAGTGAAGACATTACATTGTGTGAGAAACATCAGCCCCCCCCCCCCATGTTTGTGAGTACAAGGCCAAGGATGTTTGTAACCCTGATAGAAGAATGGTCCAACTGTTTGAGGATGTTGGTATTAACAAAGTTTAGGAATGTCTGGCCTTGTGCATTAGAACTGGTGTAGGATTTTCAATCTTAAAAAGTTTTGAAGGCAAGTGTAAATTTTTCATTTAAATATCTGTAACTAATGGAAAACAGATCCATATGTTTACACCTAGAACCATATAATTGTTTCAAGGAGACTATCCTTTTTGTAAATCTCCTTTGAACCTTTTCTAAACAATTTAAATTTGCCTGTGTAGATGTAAAATATGTAATATTATGTTTGATGATGGGACACATATAAGTTTTAAATAATTCATATAGGTAGTGTTCATTTCTTGCAGTGAACATTTTTAACAAAAAAAACATATACTTAATAGCTTTGGCATAAACATCATCAGTATGTCCTTTAAAAGACAAATCAGAAGTGACATTAATACTCAAATCTCAATAAGAGTTTACTGCCTGAAGTTCAGCAGATGATTAAAAAATAGCATAATTTGAATCTTATTATAGAAACACATCATTTTACATTTATCCATAAATGTAAGATCTACATCAACTGCCCAGTTGTTCAAACTTGAGAGATAGTTATTAAGGTGATAAGAATCAGATCTCTTTTGTGTTATAAGCCATATCTTAAAATTGTGTGCTTATTTAAATATCCAAAATTTATCATTCTTTGGTATGGTATAAAATATCATATTAAACAGGAAAGGCCTCAATACAGAACACTGAGGAGAACCTGATTTAACAAATGAGTAGCCTGAGTAAGCATTGTTTATACTTAATCTGTGTTTCCTGTTATTTAACTAGGACATTATCCATTTAACTATATAACCGTTAATATCAGACTTTAAGAGACAATTTCTAATAACCTGATCAGGTAGGGGATCAAAAGCCTTAGCCATGTCCTGGCATTAGACCATATCTAGAGCTATGGTAACCTGATCATAAAAATGTATTAAGTTATTCAGAGTAGATCTCCCACTAACAAACCCATATTGATCCAAGTCCTTAATGTCAATATTGGTACTAGTCTTATTCATTAACTCAGTCAGACATCTTTTAAATGTTTTCCCCTAATTAAGAAGTTAAGTTAATAAATGTAATCATCATTTTTGTAAATAGGGATAACACATGAAGGTTTCCAAGAGTTTGGTACACAACCATTGACCAACAATTTATTACATATTTCATATAAATGATAGAGCTTCCTTCATTCTGACAAATAGATAACCTCAAATTAAGTCAGGATCTGTACAGGCAGAGCTCTTACTTTTGTTTAGTGCCCACGTAATTGAAGACTATAGAATTATTGGATGTACCACACATACAAAATTAGATGAAAACCATTTACCTGAATTATCATATGAATTACACTTTAAAAAGTAGCAAGTAAATTCACTAGCAATAATGTTTTCATCATGTTATCCTGTTTTCTAATTTAATGGAATTAACTGATGAAGATTTTTATCAAATTTATGTATTTATAAAAACCCTTTTTATTAGACGTATCACTTATTAATTTACAGTCATAATTTTTCTTAGACTTCTTAATAACATTTTTCGAAAGTTTAAACATTTTGTTAAAATTTCTTCTGTTGACATCAGTAGGAAAATTCATTACCACTGTGTGAACTCATTTTTACATCTACACAGTCTATCAATTGATTTTGACCACAAAGATGTCTTCTTAAGTGGAGGTTTAACAGTATTAATAACCTGTATAAGACAAGATCCTAATATGTGTCAAGCCTGGCATAACCATATTCAAAACTGGAAATTGATAGATAAGTAGCCCAATTTATCTGGGTTATTTGGTAATGCAAAACATTAAAATATCTATGTTTAAAGATGTTCTTAACCTTATTTGATTGACCTTGAATAACAGATAATATTGTAAAAGTGATAGCGTTATGATCAGATCCACCAAGAAGAGAAACAACTTCAACTTGATAATAAGTATAATAACATTAACTGCAACCGTATCTAATATGTTCAGACCTCTAGTATTAGAGGGTAACCAGTTGAGTCAACCCATAAAAAGCAAGAATGTCAAAAAATTATCTTTCATAAATAGAGTTAAATTAAAGTATCTTAATAATACTGGATTTTTCTTAAGATAATTATCTAAATTGTTTAAGAAATTCCATTGAACTTCACTACTCATATTTGGAGATCTGGAACTCAAAATGGCCACAAATGGATACTGTAAGGTTTAACAGATAATTGAACAGAAATTCTTTCAAACTTAACCTTTGAGATTAATAAACTTGATGAGATAGAGTTATTAACCTACGTTGCTACACTTCCCCCATGAAGAGTAGGTCTAAGACATTAATACTAAGTAAAATTGTTAAACAGGAAGAATTCCAGGATTCAGTAATAGCTACAGTTTGATATATATTTAAGAGTATGAGACCAACTAATTCATCAAATTTGTTGCCCAAACCTCTGGCATTACAGAAAAAAAATATTCTGTTATTAGGTCTTACACCCCTTTCTAAAAAAATTATGAACACTTCATGAATTTTATTAGCAACATATGAAACCCCATAGTCATTCAAATGCAGTAAATCTCTTGAAAATAATCAGAAATCCTGGACAAAGACTTCCCAATGGTTATCAACTTGATGTTGTAAACTAAAGTCAGCTGATGCAGCGAGGTATTATACTCTCTCTCTCTCTCTCTCTCTATATATATATATATATATATACATATATATATAAATATATGTAAATATATATGTGCGCGCGTGTGTGTGTGTGTGTGTGTGTGTGTGTGTGTGTGTGTGTGTGTGTGTGTATCTATATAATCTCTATATATCTGTATATATGTGCGTTTATGTGTATACACACATATACTGTTACACAAAATTTCCATTTTGATTTGTTTTTATTTGAAGGACTTCAGCTACACGCACAGGCATATAATCTATTTCTCCGTCACACACTCACACACATATGTTTTTGTACCTACATGTAAAATGTGTTCTACCCACATGTACATGTATGCATACACACACACACACACACACGCGCACACACACACACACACACACACACACATACACACACACACACACACACACACACACACACACACACACACACACGTAGATACATACACACACACACACACACACACACACACACACACACACACACACACACACACACACACACGTGCACACATGGTTACCATCAATGGTCACATTTCCTTTGTGGACTAGAAAATGCTCATGCACTCTACTGCTGTGAAGACTGACTCAAAGTTAAGCATTAAAAAATGTTAGGTGGGCTTTCCTTTCCTTTGTTTCCAGGGCAAGAAAATTAAAGTTTTAAAAAGTACAAGCATGTTTCTTGTACCTACACGGGTCTATATTATAACCGCAAAAGCCCATTTCAGTGAATACATAAACGTCAACACATATTGCGCGAACCGTGAATACACTGAATGCCCTAAACCGTGAAATTCAAAATCTCAAATCGGCATATTCACGCAATATGTGTCAATGTTTATGTATTTGCTGAAACAGGCTTTCGCTGTTATGATATAGACCCACCTATACAATACTGGAACCATATGGTAGAGAGAAAAGCAGCCTAAGTATTGAGTTAAACTGTAGGAGAGGGAAGAGTATTTTTTTAATCACATAACCTCATCTCATGGGGTCCTCATCTCACTCACTGTGTTGTTTCATCTACCAGACATTTCATGTTTTTTTTTTCATCCATTTCATACTACTCTTACAAGCACGGACCCTACAAAAGTATATTTCCTATTCATGTCCTTGTATAAATGTAACTTCTAAAGTATTTATTTAATTTTGCATTCATTAGTTCCTACTTTATTTTTATTACTGTCATTTTGTTTTTATGCAAATCCAGACAATAAAGAGTATAAAGAAATATGTGACAAACAGCATCACCATAATTCTTACTAGAGTTGTTCAGAGCCCCAAGCTTGGGAATCAGGCCACTGCATTCAGGATGTTGCTCTTCTGCAGTTTACTATTCTAGCCACTAGGCGATGCTGCCCCTTTTATTCTTGTTTCTCTTTTTCCCCTCTGTGCTAGTCCTTTACAATTGTTCTATGCTTGCAGGCATGTTCCCACCTTCTTTGATTGATTCTGCTTGAATACGCACTTAGAGCGCCATTCCTTCATATCTCTGCCTCCATCTACAGATATGAAAAGAATGCTGTAAATAATCCCATGATTTTACGTCCCTTGAAGGTGATTTTAATATCATCTGTTAACTCTCTGTATTACATTGTGTGATATTTTTTGTTTTGCATTTAATTCTGTGTTGACTGACTTCAGTATTACATCTAGAGTGTATTGCTTGAATTATTCATCTGTATAAATGCCCAGAAATTCCAACCTAAAAAATAATTAAAAAGAATAGTCCTTGTTATCTGAATGGCCCCTCCAATTGCATCTATGGGTGTAGGTATAAAAACTTTTCTACGAGTATAATGACAACTTCAGAACACAATGTAAGTTTCACCATCACTGTAGGTTGCATATGGTCAGAAGCAAACCCAATACAAAGATGTGTTGCTAAAAAGAAAATGTAGCTATTTGCACATCTAATACTATCCATTCCACTTCACTATCCATCATCTGCTAATGAAATCTGCAGGGCATATTCACTTTATTCTAGCTTTTATACTAATACTAATGAATGTTTTCTATTGCTGCCCTTTCTACCTAATGATTCAGAGACCTGCTTCCCATTTCATATGTTCATAGGTAAGTACTAGGCTAGTTATCCTTGTGGGCTATTTTAAGCTTGGCCAGTTTCCCTTGAAGAGAAGCAAACTTTGTTCCTCTTGCCTGTGAGGTAACCACCTTAACCATTATGTCAACCCCCAACCCCTTACTGTATTTCTTCTCATATGCTTTGCCATTATCACTACACTTCCTTCTGAGCTTTAAAATTAAGTCAAAGTATTTATTGTCTCTTCCTTTCATGGACCACTTTTACCACACCTTAAGGGTAGGACCATCTTTATTTGAGCTTTTGTTTCACACATTATTTTCTTGGCTATGTGGACTACCTTATAAACATTTTGCAGTAGTTGAACATATTGAGTTTTGTTCTATATCAGGGGCTGCTGCAATAACAGAAATGTTCAAATTAATAACTTTTATATATGGTAGCTGACCAAACTACATAGAACGCATCACTTGTAATATAATCATCAAAATGACAATGTGTTAATAGGGATGTAAATATAAATTAAAAGAAATGAAGACTGCAATGTAAAACCATTAAAACACACTATCACCTGTGGTCTGATGTGACCTGGGCAATATATCAGCTATTAGACAACATGCTAGCATACGTAACTCTACAAAACACTTTCTTGTAGAATTAAATACAAGGCCTGACGTGATGGCTTAGAATCTGAAGATGCACTTCAATGGTCCTTAAACTTGACCTTCATTAAAGATAAAACTTACTCATGAAGCAGGGCAAGGTCCTGAGAAAAGAATCTCCGATGGGCTGTTTGAGGCTACACCTACGTCACATAAAGAGATGAAGCCCCTAGGTGAATCAGTGAGAGTGCTTTGTTATTCTATACCTGCTTTGGTACAGCACAGATAATACATTTTGCTTTGACAGAATGGAAGTTAGTAAATATTACTGAGGTGCAAGCAATAAATTCTGCTCTGACAGAATGAAGTTGCCATTTATTATTGAAAGAAAACCTATACAGTCTCCATTGACAGAACTGGAGTTGTCATGTATTTGTAAGGTGTTTAACAAGTGTGGGAGCAGATGACTGTGTCATTGCTGCTTATACAGTCTCCATTGACAGAACTGGAGTTGTCACGTATTTGTAAGGTGTTTAACAAGTGTGGGAGCAGATGACTGTGTCATTGCTGCTTACCACAGAAGGTGTTTTATTTATCAGGAAGTATAATAATGTTATAAAAGCCTCCACCCCCAAACTGCACGTTTTGTGAGATATTATACATGCTTATGTCATACTGGGAGTTCTTGGCAGAACGGCACTAAATGATCAGAGAACAAAACAGCATTTTAAATTAATCAGTCACCACACAAAGTCATGGTCATGCTTCTAGTGCACATTGAGATGTACTAAATAACTCTAAAAATGGTGTATTAGTGTGAAATAACACTCAGAACTGTGTGTAAGCAATGATTAATTAGAAACTGCTAATAATGTCCTGCATTCATACTTAGAAAGGGAACTGCAAGTTCTCATTTTTTTTACAAGTTGTGACAAGCTGTCTTGTTAGTACAGCATTTAAACAGAAATTCAGAAATATAATGGGTGAGTGATTCACTTTGCTTCCATTTTTCTAGCTGCAGAGTAAAATAAGGCTTGTCTTTTTCTTCTTGTAGAGCTTGTAATACAGTTTATCAGAATGAGGAACACAGCTCTGAACTGATCTATAAGCATTAACTACAGCGAAGTATCTTTCATAATAAATGTTTTACGTCTGACATGATCAAATACTACTGTAATTACCCAGTCTGCTTTTTATTCCTTGAGCAGTTTCTGTGGCAGACATTCAAGGACAGTTTAGAAGAGTTCAGTTTCATCTTGAGTGTAACCTAGAGTGAATAACATCAACTTGAAATTCATCTATAACTGTAATATGACTGCATCTGTACTAAAATATCCTTTATTTTCAAGAGCAATTGCCCTGCTTTTGAATATGATTGCTCTTGATTGACAGCTACTGACGCCGGGGTAGGGAATCACTGAATGTATGCTGTACTAATTTTAATGGCTCACAAAGTGTAATTGTGTAATTTTCATCTGCAGATATTCTGGATGTATATTGGAAGGAAACAATTTCTCATTTCAAACTTCTAATTTACTACTGTCTGTCAAACCAATATATTCTAATTTTATTAGTTTATTTATTTGTTTTCTACTTCTTTGAAGTCCTCCCATGCCCTTCTTCTCTGCAGAAGAGAAGTACACAATGGTTCACTGGATAACGTTTCTGCCTCACAGCTATAATGTTTGTGGTTCAATTGTGATGTCTGTGTGGACTTTGTGTATTCTCTCCATGTTAATGTGTTTCTTATCTGGACACACCAGTTTTGTCCTGCTTCTCAAAAACATGGCGTTCAATTGCCTACTCTAAGTTGTTTTTATATTGTACTTACACCTAATCATGTGGCCTAGGTCACTGTTGAAAAGGCTCTGCAAAGGATAAATTCACTTTCCTAGTTAAAAAATGTACCTCTTACCTGTGCAAGGACCCAAGTAAAATAAATAAGAATGCATTGATTGTAGATATTGAACCTTAATATACAGTATGTGTGCATATTTGTGCATGTGTACATGTGTATGTACGTTTGTGTATATATATATATATATATATATATATATTCATTTTAAGACAGTGAAAGCCCATAACACTGAAATTCAAAACATTGAGACCAAAATCTTGAAAATTAAAAACACTGAAAACTCAAAACATTGAATTCCATAACATTTAATATATGCCAGCAAAACTACATACAGAAACAAATAATAAACATACCATATTATACTTCTCCAACTATAAACAGGGGGGGCTGCAACCCCCCACACCCCTGCTACTTAAATATATCAACTCCAAGATTGCACTACACAGAACAAAATAGCAAACATACCATTCCGTGCTCCGTGACTGCCTGTTTCAATTGTAAAAAACTATCCTCAACCTTCTCTTAGAAACACTACTTCACTGTTAAAACATTATACATTACTATATATCTCTCCAATACTTACCGGAGTTTCATAGGTAACCTCAGTCATGTTCCCTTCTTACTTGCTATACTACAACATAACACATCTTAGTGTAGTGTAGTGTAGTGCGATCTCAGAGTTGATATATTTAAGTAGAAGCGGGTGTGGGGGGGTGCAGGTGTACTTGCCCCGGTGCTTATAGTTGAAGAAGTGTAATATGGTTTGTTTTTTATTTGTTTCTGTATGTAGTTGAACTAGAATATAGTACATGCCGATTTCCTGTGCATTTTCAGTGATATGGGATTCGATGTTTTGAATTTTCAACATTTCGGTCTCAATGTCTTGAATTTCAATATTATGGGTTTTCAATGTTCTAAAGTGAATCGTGGGCTATACAGTGGTGCAGCGGTTAACATTGTAACCTTACAGCAAGAGGTTCTCTGGTTCGATTCTTAGCTGGTGTGCCTTCTGATTGGAGTTTGCATGTTCTCCCTGTGTTCGGGTGGGTTTCCTCTGGGTATGCCGGTTTCCTCCCACATTATAAAGACATGTGTCTGGAGCATTTCTCCCCAGGCCTCTGCTGAAAATAGGCTCTGTCCTAGATGGACTTTCCTGGTCAACAAATATTAAATATATATATATATATATATATATATATATATATATATATATATATATATATTACTATCAATATCTCAAAATTTATAAAAAAAACAGTATGAAACATCGAAGTGTTGTACCAAAACTGCACCTAAACGAATGGCCATAATGTCAAAAAACAGCCGTTAATGCTGAAAATGTCGACAACGATATTTTACGGCATTAACAACAATGCCACCCTTACCACAACTCCCTAATCCCTACACCTTATCTCCCATGTATGTAGGGGAGCAAGCCCCCCTGCACCCCACTGTGAGGGGCTGTGCCCCACACACCTCCCAACTTATTATTCCAACTCCAAGATCGCACTAGAGTGGGGAAAGGGATGTATTTCCCTAACTGCATTGTACTGCGATCCCTTTACATGAGCGAACTTTATATTTGTGAATGCACAGTCCATTTGCAAATATACCGTTCGGTCATTTAACCTGCCCACATATGAAGTATTCGAACATCTGTTGTTCAAATACTTCATAGCCATGCAATTGCATGGCAACATTTTAATGGTAAACCATATAAATATATATATATGTGTGTGTGTGTATGTATATCTATATATATATATATATATATATATATGTATATATATATATATATATATATTTATCTATCTATATATATATATATATATATGTGTGTGTGTGTGTGTGTGTGTATATGTATATATATATATATATATATATATATATATATATACAAACATACAATGTATATAGATATATATATATATATATATATATATATATATATATATATATATATATATATATATTCTTCTCTCATGAAATACCACATTCTAAAAAGAAACAGTATTTTATGTCCACATCTCTGCCTAACTATATATACCAATGCAGGGAATGCACAACAACAGAGAAAGGGCAAATTCTCAGGCCAAACTGGACTGTGATCTCGCACACAGTCAGAAAAAGAAAGAGTTAAAGCTATATCTTTATCTATCTCTCTATTTAGCTATCCATCTTTCTGTCTTATCTGTGTTTAATTTTCCTAAGTCTTTTAGGTTTCTAATTCCATGATGGGAATGGACCCCATTCCTAAGTCAAAGTACAATTAAAGTTCTTAAAATTAGTATTGTTTCAATCTTTGATGTTAGCCAGAAGTGCTCTTCACAGCAGCCGCAGTGTGCCCAGTAACAATTCCTTCTGCAGTTCTTATGGAGTTACATGCATCGGTAACATATCTAAATATGACTAGATTCTTTTTTATAAGACCCTTTGCTCCTACTACTACTGGAACTGTCTGGGTATCCTTCTTCCACATTTCCCTCTTTCCTGCCTGCAAATCCAGATATTTTATGACTTTGTATATCTCTGTACGTAAGACATTGTAGTCCCCGGATGTAGCAATTTCAATGATTAAGGCTACTTTTTTTCTTCTTTTCATGGACTACTATATCTGGTTTTCTCACATCTGTTGTTTGATCTGTTGGTAATGGGTGATCCCATGTGATATAAACATCATTATTTTCTATAATGCTTTGTGGCTTATGTTTCCAGTGTTTTTTCAGCTACTTCAATATTATAATGTTTGCACAATCCCCATGCAACAGTCTTGCCACATTATTATGCCTTTCAGTAAACAGTCCTTCCATTAGTATATCACAACCAGTAACAAGATGTGTGACAGTTTCCAATTCTATTTTACAAAACCTACATTAGTCTGTTTCTCCAACATGTTCAATGGACTTTGTAAACCAACGTGTATGTAGTCCACTGTCTTGGGCCACCAATATTAACCATTCGTCTTTTGGTTTAAATTCACCTCTCCTTAACTATTCCTGTGTTCGATCCTGATCAACATAAGGCTGTTCCAAGAGTTTTCTATACTTGCAACTTTATTTATTCATTTTCCACATGTTTTGCCTTCTCATCTGATCCTTCACATTATGTTCTTTCTTTGTTTTTTGGCACATTCAATTGCATCATTATTCTTTGGGAAAACTTGGCTAGGCTTACAAAGGCCTCTTGGATCAAATCTGACTATGAAACTGTCATCTTCTTCCACTAAATTGGAAAACGATAACACTGACTTCATTAACAAGGCTGCTACACATACCTCTGACTTTCACACACATCAGAACTAAGTTTAATGAATAATTCAAAAACTAAGCCATTATACTGGAACTTCCAAATAATCACAATATGTATGAAAAGAGAAGCAATTTGCTTCATATAAAAGACTTCCTCTCTGTCACCATAACAACACACTTATGGCAGTGCAGCAAGGACTGAATCATGCTATAAGTAGGATTAAGACAGGATATGAAATTAAAGTAGGTGCTCACTCCAGGGATAAACATAGGCCTTTTTTAACTATGTTAGGATTTTAAGAAGTAATACTCAACACTGTACCTGACTCCAGTCAAATGGAGATAGCTTTTCTGATGTTGAAGCCATAACTAACATCCCACATGACAAATTCAGTTCCAGTTTTACTTCCTTCAATTCACCCTATGTTGCCTTCCTTGGATCACTGAACTCATCTTCAACTCCACAATCACTGTGAACCATATCATAGAACCTTTATCCAAAAAAAAAAAACAATGGCTAAATGTACCCTAATTACATATGAGGCTATCTCCTAGTTAATGCAAAGTATAACATTGCTAAATTCCTTCTAAACATTCTTAGTCTCTCCAGAGTTGCCTGATTTCTGAAGAACAGCCCATGTGGGGCATTTCCACAAGGGCAGCTCTTCCACAGACCCTGGCAACTATCATCCTATTGCCCTTAATGGCATAATCTGTAAAATCATGGAATGTATCTCAGTCAGCCTCATAAACATTGCAACTGATGTCCTACAAACCTTTGATCCAAATCAGTTTTTGTTTGTGCAAGGTAGATCCTGTTTTTTTAGTCTCATTGATTTCTGTGAAAATGTAATGAATGCCATCACCCATTCTGTCTATACCACCTATCTAGATCTGACTAAGTCTTCAATATTTGTATCTAGATCTGACTAAGTCATCAATATTTGTACTATAGTATTACAGTTATCTCACGCACTACAGATCTTACTGATTTACCCATGATACTGTTATTTACAAAATCATTACTTTATACATAAACCCGTGCATCACACATTGAGTTACAAATTAGGTCTGTAATCAAATGAACATTAAAAGTTAGTGAGCGTTTCTTATCTAAAATGTAAGCTTCTAGTGGTGTCCCTCAGGACTCTGTCCTGGGTACTCTCCTCTTTGGTACCTATTTCTTTTATGTAAAAATAGATGCTAGCGGTCTAAGTCTATCCAAGTTTGTGGATGACTATAAACTAGATACTTTTATGGACTACTGTATGGGCACTCATATCCTCCAAGTGGGGCTTGCCAAAAACAACACTCAGTGTACCAACAATAAGACGTAGTGTAGTTTCTTTTAGAGAACAACTCTGTCCAACTGATTACCGCATAAACAGGATCCCACTTAAGACTCGACACAGCTATTAGTGATCAAGGTACACTGGTGATAACAAACTATCCTTCAGTCATCACATGTCAGTTAGTTAGGGAATCTTTCTACCTAGTCCAGCTAATTACCAAAGTTATATCCTTCAGGTTCAAGGTTATCTTAATCCTGCTCTATTCTTCTATCATCAGAACAATAATAGAATACGATTTTGAATGTTCTTCACCAAAGAACTTGACCAACCAGAAAGAATGCAATGTTTTCTAAATAAAAAGAAGTGAAAGTATTAAGTTCCCTTAGTTACCATATTAAATGTCATCTTGATTTCCTCTGTCTTATTCTGGTGCCTACATGGTAACCACTGTCACTTCTTCCTAGCTATGAAAGAACCTGTCATAGTAGACCTGCTCCACATAAAAACTACTGGTAGTACTAAAAAGACTCAATCCAAACATCACAACCTTCATCACAGCATGGAAAAAATGCTCCTCACCAAAAAATCCTATACCTATGGAACAAGCTCAACTTGCATGTCAAATAATACATTGGCCTCCTTCAATGTGTGTCTTGATAACTGGTCAGCCTCATAAACAATGAAACTGGATAGTCCTGGGGTAAGCAGCATGGCATTCATTGAGTGGACATTAGAAAAAAAACACAGCATTTTCTGGGTTTTGTATGGACACCCAGACTGTGTGTCTAGTAAGAACGTATGACCTATAAATGTGTGTGCATATGCGCACACGCATGCATGCGTGTGTATGTGTGTGTGTGTCTGTGTGTGTGTGTCTATGTGTGTGCATGTATGCATTTATGTGTGTGAATGCATATATTTGTGATGTGTGCTTGTGAGTGGATGGGCAGTGTGGTATAAAATGTTGGGGAGTTAAATTACCTTTCTAAGTAAGTTCAAAGTAAGATGCTAGATCATGGGTCTGTACACATGAATACTATGTACAGTGATAACAATTTTGCAGAAGTGGGGTCCAGGGAATTGTATGTAAAGGTTAAAGTTTAAGATATGAATCCATGATTTGTAGTGGTTAAAACTGAGTGGGGAAAGGCAGATGAAAATAGTATTCAAGATGTATAAAAACAAAGTCAAATTTGTAGGAGTATAAAAATGCAAAAGGTTAAATGTGGAAAAGTAAAAGTCTAAGATTTTACATAACTGAATTCTAATAGAAAAGAATGGTGACTGGTATGTAAAGTCAATTTGAAAAAGTACAAAGTATAACTGTATAAGAAGAGAAATCTAACATTTATTTTACTTATCTTTCCTGTGTTGACCAGGTTACTCCCACTAAGCTAGTAACCTCTTTTCAGGAGAGACCAGGGTGGTATTTACACTTGTTTGTTCTTCTTTCGGCTTTTCCCGGTTAGGGGTCGCCACAGCGGAACTCTGGTCTGCTAATGATTGGCAGTAGATTTTTATGGTGCAGAGGTGCCAGCCTGACGTCCAACCTTCAACGAAGGCACGCCCATTCACGCATGTCTTTCGAACACCACTCGACCGCGGGGAGGTCATGCAGACTCCATACAGAAGGCACTCCAGCTGAGAATCGAACGGGAGAACCCCTTGCTGTGAGGTGACAATGCTACCGCTGCACCACTGCGGCTTGAGAAAATATGACCAAGGTATCAGGGAACTTCCCCTACTCTCTTTGTTGTGAGGAAGAACATTTTTCTGCTACCCTTCCTGCTTCTGTTCTTGGCATTAAGGCAGCTAGAAGAAGCTGTGCATTAATGAAGGGAACAAAGTTGTCCTGTTCATAGTTGCAGTGTTGTTCTATCAGCTGGACAGAAAACTGTTGAAAAGCATGTGGATAGTACAGTCAGTCTGACTTTAAACTTCAGGATTTTGAAGATGCTGTTGTAACTGAAATTACTTCTGGAGGTTTGCCTGATGAAAAACTAGTTGGTTTATTGAGCAAAGGTAATCCTAAAGAAGAGTCTGAGATTTTGTGGTCAGATACGATGGAACATGTTTTCAGAATAGACAATGATTTGGGCAGAAAAGAAATGTCATAAGTTGGATAGACATAAGTTTATAGCTGGGATGGGTCTGGAAAATCATATGCTGATGCAGTTGAAAGAAAAAAGGTACTTAAACTTTATTAAAAAGAAAAACGATTTCTTGTTCAAATAAGAAAGAAGAAATAATAGATATTTTTGTGAGATAATTTAATGAGATTTGAAGCAAAAGACATTAGATCCTTGATTCATTGGGGAAAATAGAAATTCTATGACTTAACATTTGAGACTAAAGATTTAATGGAAAGATTTTTAATTGTGAAAAAAAGGACTGTTACCCATGGAATGAATTTATGTTTTGCGGGCAACAGATTCAATTAAAAAAAATGTTAGCTCAATTTTGCACTAACAAAACTGAGTTAAAAGATGTTAAAAATGATTTTTCATGTATGTGTTATTGTTTCTGATATGAAAATTAAAATGAGAAGGGAATTTAGAATGAGGATGGGTGGGAAGATAAAGCCTTTACAAAGTGCTATACATTTAAATGGTAAGAGAGGAACAATTGGGTATATGGGATTTCAATCATCTGATAAATGATTGTGAAAAAAATAAGATTTAATCAATGTGGGGAAAAGGGTCATATGATGAATAAGTGTAAAAAGGGATGTAAAATATGTGAAAATGAAAGGCATTTTTGATTTGATTGTAAAAAGAATAAGCAAGATATTGTTAAACAGGATAATGAAGAAAGTATTGCAATGTCTGAAAGTAATGAGGAAGTTGAGGGAAAAGGGAAATACTATATTTCAGGAGGATGATTTGTAGCTGTACTGAAAATGTTGAAAATGAAGAAAAAATCAAAAGTTGTAAGTCAGATGTTTGTGAGGGTCTATATCAGCTTATCAAAAGCTGATAACATTGAACACTAGTTGATCGACCACTGAAGGTCGAACAACCAAAATAGGCGTGGGTTATTGCTATTATACAATGACATTATTTAAGAAAAAAAAAATTACTTTTCTTAAATAATGGCATTGTATAATGCTTCCTTGCTGCCCTTCCGCAGCTGTCTGCTATTCTGCGGCAGTTCTGATGTACTGCACATGCGTACGCTACGCAGTACATCAGAGCTGTGTGCAAAAGCAACGGAGAAAGCAAGATCTCCATTGCTTTTTACAAACTGTTTTGCTATGTTAAATGGGTTTAACATAGTGAGACAGCTTTAAAAAAAGAAATGGAGAATCTCAGTTTAACATAGCGAGACAGTGTTGCTGTAAGAGTTATAGTAATGGAAAAAGTCTGGGCGAATGGACCTTTTCCCATTACTATAAATCGGATTTACAATGTGCACGCTGACCAATCAGCATGCACATTTTTTAATATTAATGGGGGGGTCATTGTATAATGCAGATTATACACTTTATGAGAATAATACAAAGGAAACTAAAAGGAAGGATTAAGAGCATTATGGAAGAAAGTATATACGATATAAAAGGGAAGGGATGCCAGGAGTTATTATTGGTGGTTTAAAAATTGTGGATGATATTATACATAAAATAGAAGATATGAAAATTATAGTGTGTGATATCATTAAGCCATTTAATACTGTAGGATATGATGCTTTTTGGGATGTAATGGAAAGTATGAAATAGGTTATAGAATTATTAGAGTGTGTATGTCAGCATATCAAAAGTAATTAAGAGTTAATGAATAGATGGTTGAGTAATGAAATATGCATGAATTGTGGTATAAAACAAGGAAGGATTTCCTTGTTTGCACTAGTAATGAACCAGATAGTGTGTGAAGTAGCTTATAAAATGAAAAGATGCTAGATATGTGATGCAAAAGGAAGTGGTGATTCTGGTAGTTTTGGCATATGCAGATGATATAGTTGTGGTTGCTAAGAATAAAATGTGGATGAGGAAAGTGTTGGTTTGCCTGAATGGATGGTTAAAGCAAATGGGAATTACCTTGAATAAAGATAAAAGTAAACGATTGGGTGATGTGAAAATTGGGGGGAGAGTTGTATTTTTCAGAGAATTAAGTGCTTTTGCTAGGGATAACATTGTTGGAAAATGATGTAATTATGATACAATGGGAGAGTTTGATTTTTAAAAGGGAATTGTCAGTCCAAAAGCATTGTTTATCTTGCTAAATGCATGGGATGGTCCAGTTTTTATATTGGGAAGACTGAGAGGTGCTTACACAGAAGGATTTATGAACATTATTATGACATTGCAAAGCAAAATGAAAATAATGTTCTTTACAAGCATACAAGATTTTGTTCCCATTTTACCAAGTTTAAATTTGCCATCTTGGACAAGGTAATGGTAAGTCCAAGAGGGAGGATTTTAGAACATTTCTCGAAGTAAAAGAAATTAAATGGCAGCTAAGACTGCAAGCATCCTATGCCCCAGGGTTAAATGAATATGTTAGTATTCAGCCATGGTTAAACCTTAAGTCAATAACAGTAAAATGAAGTCCTAACAAGACACCTGCCACAGCTTTTTAATAAGTTTTTAACTGCAGCTATTCATTTATTTAAAATTCTAAGCAGACAAATATTTTTCTATATTTTTCTATATTTTATACTTTTTTTATGTTTTTAAGTTATTTACATTTTAACCAATAATGAAACTTAAATTTGTGACTGTGTCTTTAAATGGCTCCTGGTATCTAATTTGGACAGTGCAGTGGTGCAGTGGTAACATTGTCACCTCACAGCAAGAGGTTCCCTGGTTCGAATCTCAGCTGGGGTGACTTCTGTGCGGAGTCTGCATATTCCTGCATTCATGTGGGTTTCCTCCTGGTGCTCCAGTTTCCTACCACATTACAAAGACATGCATCTGGAGCATTTCTCCCTGGATCTCCGCTAAAAATTGGCTTTGTTCCAAGTCAGACTTTCCCAGTTAACAAATGTTAAATAAAAATAATTCACCAGCTTAACAGTTAATTAGTAGTGAGTATATAAATCTGGTATCACAGGTTTTGTGGTGTATTCTGATGAAGTCCTTGATAGTAGGATGAAAGCTCAATACTTGTTGTTTATTGTTTTATAAATTGTGTTGGACATTAAAAAATTGTGTGTGAAAAGTCGGAAGTGTCGGGTATTCCATTGGATGCAACCAGTTCCTTATGAGTGTTTTATAGCTGGCTCTGCTTAAGTACGGCACTTATCATATAATACACTACAGAGTCAGCAATCCACCTTCCTGATGTGGGAGTAGAACCCACAGGCTTCTTCACCAAAAGCAAGTGCACTACCTGTTGTGCTACTAAAATTGCTAGCTGTAGGAGTTTTATAAATTTAAACAATGTGTGAATCTATGCAAGTGGTAATGAGCTCAAAATGTAAAGAAAAAGAGGGGCTATGAAAGTGGGTGGAAGTCACCAAGTGTATGAGAAAAAGTGGCTATGAAAGTGAGATAAGAAAACCAAGTGTATGGGATTAAATATTAACAGTGTACGAGTCAAAAGAGCCAAGGCATAAATGAAAGAGGGTGACTAATGAAATGAGAACAAGGTTAGAGTATAAAACTGACACAGTGACACATAGAAGAAAAGTGTGCAGGAAACTGATGAAGGCACAGAAACTGAATTAAATGGGTCATAAGACTATAAGCAGAGTCATGAGTATAAGGAACTGATGTGGCTGGGTCCAAATCAAAGCAACAACAAGATGGAGAGAGAAAATGGAGACCAGAGAAAGTAATCGATGGATGAAGTGTGCAAGATGTCAGTGTACAACGTGTATGAGGACACTATGTAGAAAACAAGATGCAAGTGTCTGCAAAAAGATTACAAGAACTGTAAATGGTGGTCTTAAAACTAAAGAGGAGAGCTAGAGGCAAGAAAATTCTGACAAACGGATAAGGGACATAAAACAGGACAGGAGAAACAGCAGGAGGGAGAGACTAGAATGGAGGAAAAGTGTAGGAAGAACCTGCACACCGAAAGGTAAAATGTTAGACTAAAGTGTAAAGAAATGGTAGCAAACTGAGCTAAATGGGAACTAAAAGAAATGGTAAGAAAGGGAAAGAGTGGAGAGGATAGAGAGAGAGAGAGATTAGAAGATAGCAGCTAAAGAGAGTTTTTCTCAAAAGAGGGCAGAGAGGAGCTGTAGGACCAAAAGTGTGAGAATTGGGACTTATATTAGGAGTCTTTATCACTAGGAGAGTCAAGTGGGGAGTGAGGAGAAAAACATCTTTGAGAAAAGTGAAAGTGTATCTGGACTTATACCGGATAAGATTAACCAAACTCTGTTAAAAGTGATTAGGAGAAGAAACCTGTGTGTTTGTGTGAGAGGAGTCCTGCATAATTCCACATATAAGGATGGAATGGTTTATATAGTAAATGGAGAGCACAAGAGTTAAGAGAATGCTGTAAACCATGAATAAGAAAAGTGGCCTTCTTATTGCACAGCTTGTGACATGGGCTAGCAGGGTAAGCAATAGTATACAGCAATTAATCAGTGGTCAAAAGACGTACTGCTCAGAAATCTGGACAAATAATTGGCATGGTAATCAAGGAAAGCTTGTTTTATATGCAGATGATATTAGCTTGTACTTGATAGAAAATAACCTTTTCAGTGTTGTGGAACATTTTGTGACAGTTTCAAAACTTTTTGGGATATAACGTTATTGAAATAAAACAAAGACTATAGCAGTAAATTATATATCTATAAGTGAATTAGTTCAGTAATTCCCAAATGTACAGGGACATGATAAGATAAAGTCATTAGATATATGGGTGATGTTCAGGAGGAAAAGGAGTGAGGTTTAAGGGAAGACAGAAACTGAACAATGTATATAATATTGAGCTGAATTAAAGTTATTATAAATAAAAAACATGTAATATATAATGCATGAAAAACAGTGTGGTTTGCTTTCTTTTCTGTTACTGTATTTTGTGCCTATATCTTAAATGATAATTTAATGGAGGTGTTTTAAAAAAAACAAAATCTGATCAAGACCAAACAAAATGGGTGAAGACCCAAAATCAGGGACAGTTGTTTTAAATTTTACTCTAATGCACTTAATAAATTAAAAATAACAAGTTTTGCATCAATATGCATTTTCTTTTTTTTTTTTTTCAAAAATATTTTTATTTTGTTTTCATTATAAACATATGCAAATGTGGTTCCCATTCAGAAGCCTGAAACATCATAAGCCTGAAAATCAAAATCCTGAAACCAAAAGCCTGAAAATTCAGAATCCTGAAAACTCAAAATCCTGAAAGCCCAAAATCCTGAAAGACCAAAATCCTGAAACTCAAAATCCTGAAAACACAAAATAGACATACTGATGTCATTGTGGCTTTGCTATTGTTAGCCCTGTGGTGTTAGGTCATGCGTTGGGGTCAGGTAAGTGTGCTGTTGGTTTTATTTTAGGGTTAGGGGCGGTTTAAGTGAGTTAGGGTTAGGGCGCAGGTTAGGCATGTATGCAATAGTGACAAATATTGGGGTTAGGGGCGGTTTAAGTGAGTTAGGTTTAGGGCGCGGGTCAGGTGAGTGTGCGATAGTGACGGACCTTAGGGTTAGGGTTAGGGTCAGGGTCAGTTGGTAGATATTAGTGTCTTTATAGTGACATATTAGCATTATTTGTGTTTTCAGGATTTTGAGTTTCAGGATTTTGGGCTTTCAGGATTTTGGGCTTTCAGGATTTTGAGTTTTCAGGATTCTGAATTTTCAGGCTTTTGGTTTCAGGATTTTGATTTTCAGGCTTATGATGTTTCAGGCTTCTGAATGGGAACCGCAAATGTACATATAACAAAAACAATAAAACAATAACAAAACTATTTATAATATTTACATTCATCCATGATAAGCAATCATTTTATCCATGAGAAGTTATCAGTATTTGTTCAAAAGGTTTTCCTATTTTTGCCATGCTATTTTTTTATGAGTAAAGTTATGAGTTCTATAACAAATGGTTTGCAGTTCTTTTTTTACAAACAACTTTTGCTAAATTAATAAAATCTTTAAACATCAACTCTTGTTTACTTTTCCATTTCAAAGTAATGACTTTTCTGGCAATTGCAAGAACTGACCAGAGTAACTGAATCTGAGATTTAGGTATTACATTAGGTATAGGAACATTGACTAGGATTATTGAGTTAGAAATATGACAGTTATCAGACCATAAAGCATTTACAAAATATCTGAAGTCCTTCCAGTATCGAACAACATTTTTACATTCAATGAACATGTGAACCCAGTTGGCCTGTAGTAATTCATCACATTTCCAACATTTACTTTCATTCTTTTTGAGTATAAGATTTATTTTATGTGGAGTATAGAAACTCCTATTCAAATATTTCCATGTATACAATCTCCAATATAATGAAGAAGAGGTACCATACGTAGAATTCAATAAAGAAATTTTGGATTCATCAGATATTTGTTCTCCATTAATCTTTATATAGTAATTCCAAAAATCTGAGTCAAACTTTACAGTGTCTTCTCTTAGTATCTTATAGATAGGTGAGATTTTTAATTTTTGATTATCTCCCTTTTCAAGACACCTAATAAAAAGCTGAATCAAACTAGGTATAGATTAAGTCTCTAGGTTGATTGATACTTTCATTTTGTTTTCTATAAACTGCTGTAATGAGTGTATAAACAACCAACTGTCTTGACTATTATCAAAACTACATAAAAGAGAGTTTGGTGTTTTAATACTCTTATTTTCAATAAACTGATGCCAGAATATCACATTATTTCCTTTAATTTTAGCATCACATTGATGTTGAAAGAATCTAGGCAATCAGCGAGTATGCTATAGGGAATATAAGAAATAGAAATTGTTTAATGTTGTAATTACAATCAATTATATTTTTAAAGTTATTAAATATTTGATTCATGCCATAAGAAAATGATCAAACTTCTTATTAAATAAACAAAATTAATGTAAAAGGCAATGAACTCTACTTATTCCATATTGTTTCTTAAACTGATTTTCTATTGTTCTGACATCAGTTATATGAATCTCGTGTATTGTTTTCCAGCTAGATATATAGGTAGGTGTGATCCAATGTAATATTATATTAATTATAACTGATTTGGAATAAAGATCTAAGCTAGGGAATGCTATCCCATCACTATCCCAAGCTCTAATGTGCCATTTATATCTAATCATAGGTTTTAAGGGAAAGCATAACAATTTAAGTAGCATGAAATCTAATTTTTTTAAATAAATTTTTGGGAGGGGGCAATATCAATGACTGTAAATAAAACAACATTTTAGGTAAAAATATTATTTTAATTAAAGAGAGCCTATCCTCCATTGTGAAGAACATATTATTCCATCTTTTGATTAGTTCACTAATGGTGGTTATTAAAGTATTGTAGTTTAGCATAACAGACTCTTTCCATGTAGTCTTTACATTGACATCCAAATATTCTAATACATCATTCTCCCAATTAAACAGGCTATTCTCTCTTAGGTTTTTGTTGACGTTTTTGTTAATTAGTAATGTTTTGGATTTATTATGATTAAATGTATGCCCTGAAATTCTTTCAAACTTGCTTAAGGTATTAATAACATCATGTAAAAAACCATCAATATCACCCAATGTTAACATATCATCAGCAAATAATTGTATCTTAGGACAATAGCCCTTATTAATTTGAAAGCCTTTTATATTTTGCTTGTTTCTGATATATGTAGCAAAATGTTCCACTGAAAGAGCAAACAATAATGGTGACAAAGGACAACCTTGTCTAATTCCCTTGAGGAGGTCTAGTGGTGAGGATAGACATGATCCGATTTTCACATAAACTTGGGCCCCACTATAAATGTTCATTAATAAGCTGAGAAAATCTTAGGAGAATCCAAAACCAATCACAATTCTTTGTAGATAAGACCAACTAATAAAATCAAAAGCCTTTTCTATGTCTAGGCTGATAATAGTTTTTTTTTTTGTATTTGCATGCTATATTCATTAATGATAGTAATTTAATAATGTTATTTTGCACTTTTCTATGAAGAATGAACCCTGCCTGATCATTATGCATTAGATTAGGTAATATTTTCTTTATCCTATTAGCTAATACTCTCATGAAAATTTTATAATCAGTGTTTAGTAATGATACTGGCCTATATGAATCACAAGAATTGGGGTCCTTAACTTGTTTTAATATGGGGGAGATAGTTTAGTATTTCCACATTGGGGGTGTTATACATTTGTCTTATCCATAGTAAAAGCACTCATCATTTTCTTTATTATATATTCAGGAAAAATCGTATATAGTTCAGGAATTATTCTATCCAGTCCTGGAGCTTTATTATCTTTTAAATTTTTTATTTGCTCTTTCACTTCTGTTAGTATTATTTGTTTATTTAATATGTTGTTTTTGTTGCATTCACACCTTAGTAGTTATATTTTATTGAATAAAGGTATCTATTACATTATCTGTCTCCAAAAGTGGTGTGTTATTATTTATATCTTTATAGTACTTTTTGAACACTTCTAATATGCCCATAAAGTTAGATGTACTCTTAACTGAACCATCACGTTTATATTTAATCTCATTAATAAGATTTTGATTGTTTACTTTTTTTGGATCTTACCACTATTTTATTTTGATATTTGGGATTTACAGCATAAGATTGTGATTTCAATTTTCCAGGTTTATGGGTACCTTATGATTTAGAACTTCTAAGTGTTTTTGATTTAACTTAGTAATTTCATTATGTGCTACTTTATTATTTGGTTTTGCGTCCATTTTTATCTTGTCTATCTAAGTCTAAAAGTTCTTTGCCCCACTCTGTCCTTTTTTTAAGGTACCAAGATTTTATTCTACCATATATATAAACTTTAAATGTGTCCCATAGTATAGTATCAGTCACTTCACCATTATAATTTCTTTCCATAAACATGTCTATTTCTTTCATTATCCATTCCCTGAGCTCGTTTAACTTAGTTATGTAAGCAGGAATTCTCTGTAGAAATCTTAAATCATCTGTATGTGTAGTTAATGTAAAGTTTATTTTACAGTATGTATTATTTGATACAAAGACCTTATCAATGTTTGTTTGTTTACCAAACCAATATGAATAGTGAGTATACAATAAGGAATAATGTTCTTTTACACCATGTATATATTTAAGGTTCATCTGGTTTATAAAGTCATTTAACTTCTTGGCTTGAGATGTTAGTTTTATTTTACCATTTCTAGAAGTATCATTGCCTGATAATAGGTAGTTAAAATCACCTGTTGCTATAATTTCCCCTTTTGCATTTAAAGTAATCAGGTCCAGATTTTTGTCAACATATTTAGTACTCTGTCCTGATATCCAATGTATATTGATCAAAGTATACTACTTCCTATTTATTTCCAAAATAACCATGCTTAGCATCCCATCTTTATCTGAAATTGTATCTATAATTCTTGGCATAGTATAAGTATATTTTCCATAGAATAAGAGCGCCCCTTCTCTTAGTCTTAAAACATGAATCAGCCAGAATGGTACAGCCATTGAATGAGTAACTCTGTGGCTCTTTTTTAATAGATGGGTTTCCTGTAAAAAGATGATCTGGGCTTTATGCATTTTGATATATTTAAGCAAACCAGCTCTTTTGACATTATTGTTCAAACCATTAATATTTAATGATAAACATTTATAAGCCATTGACTATAATGTGTATGTTATTACTAACTGAAAGACCTTTCTTCCGTGTTGACTTGAAATCTACTGAAAACTTACTAATCATGGAAGCATAACGTGTATTAAGCACTACTTTCAAAAACCCAAACTATTTACAAACACATACGTGAAACAAAGTTTCTGGTTTAGGTAAAAACTTAACTCACAAAGAGGATTATCGGCCTCAAACAGATGCCTTACGCAGACCATCTCAAAAAACTCCAGCTTTACTCTGTCGCATATCGCCTACTCAGAGGCGATCTCTGCCTAACATACAAAGCTATGTCAAACCCAGAGCTGTTGGACATGCTCCACGTAAGGAAATCCCAAGCCCGACGAGCGACATGCTCTAGGGACTTAAACCTTGCCACCACAATAAACAGAACATGCTGGAGGGATAGATTCCTGTCTCAGAGACTTCCCATACTCTGGAACAAACTACCAATCTATATCAAACAAAGCTCCTCATTAGCACTCTTCAAGAAAAATCTTGATGATTGGATGGGAGATAGGAAATTCACCCCGGGGATCACTTCTGTGGCTCTGCTTGACAGGGGTACAGGAAAATAATTTTCTTGGGTGGCAAAAGCCAGGGTACTGTTTGGCTAGGCTTATATAGGCCCTAGGGCCAATAGCCTGGTACCTACCTATGAACCTATGAACCTATGAACTAAACCATCCATCCACCACCTCTCCAATACCAAACGACACAAATTATCCATCTCTGCTTAGACTATAGTATAAAAAACAAAAAAGAAAAGCATTATGAAAGCAACTAAAGAAACCTGAATCCATGAAATATACATTATAATGAGAATGTCCAATATATCTGAAGCTATATGAATGTCACATATGATAATAGCACCTCTAATATGTAGATATGCCAGAAATACACATCAGATCAAAGTATGTATAAACATTAGAAGCTGAAGGTTAAGAAGATTGTCATCGTTTTCAAGACTTTTCGAGAAACATCACATAATTTAACCATTTTGTCAGTCATCTATCTAACATTTTTCGTGTAAGGATCTGTTAAATATATATAAAACGCTTATTACAACATAACTATTATATTTTGCAATTATGCACATATTACTCATATGTATTAACAATATCTATGTTGATGTCTTTCATCAGGAAGGGGGGAGAGAGAGAAAAAAAGGGGGCCTCACAAAGGTGTTATACAGCATAAGTCTGATGTTAATATGCATAATGAGTTTTCTAATGCAGCTCCTAGTTCACTTGATGTCATTTAGTTACTAATAGTGTCATTGAATCTGCAGAATGTATGCATCTATAAAAGAACATAGACATTTTCAAAAGAGTTAAACACTTTTATCAGAACTAATTATTTATCATTTAATGTATCTAGTGAAGGATAACATAATTTCAATAGAAAATAATTCTAAGTACAACCATTTAACAAGTTCAAAAGGTCAAATGATGTCATCACTGTTGTTTCCTCAAGCTGCAGCTTCATAAACATGTTAAAAAGTATCTAAATAGACTCATGCACAGCAGAAGTTGTCTCTAGTGAAGAAAAAAGCATTTTCGGTGGGAAATTCAGATACTGAAGCTTTTAGAGTTTACAGAAAGCAAAAGAAAAACACTCAAGCTACCTTGTCAGTACATGTCATGAATCTCCACAATGAGAACAGTCACATAGACCACCGGTTTCCTCACAAAACATCAACATCATGAAAAAATTAACCCTTTCATATAAAAACAACTATTTAGAAGTAACAACAGCTGCCTTAAATCAGAAATCATATTATAACATTTCAATCAATTACCCACAAGTTAACCAGGCCAGAGGAAAAAATAAGGGACCTAGTATATATATATATATATATATATATATATATATATATATATATATATATATATATATATTGTTGTGTCTTTCAGCTTTTCCCAGTTAGGGGTCGCCACAGCAGAACTCCGGTCCGCTAATGATTGGCAGTAAATTTTTACGTACCGAGTTGCCAGCCCTGACTCACAACCTTCAACGAAGGTACGCCCATTCACGCATGTCTCCACACAGAAGACGCTTTAGCTGATAATCGAAAGGACAACGTCTTACTGTGAGGCGACAATGCAACCGCAGCACCACCACCGCAGTTCATATATATATATATATATATATATATATATATATATATATATATATATATATATATATATATATGTGTGTGTGTGTGTGTGTGTGTGTGTGTGTATGTATATATCTATAAAACATATTTAGCTATCTACAAAACACCATTAATGTACTGTATTAATGTTTAAATGTATCTAAACAAAGAGTCTAAAACATCTAGCTAGAAACACTAATCAGAAACGCCTTGTTACCCCACCACTGACCCACTAGAAAAAAATGCACTCTGGTTGTTGTTTGTCTTTTGGCTTTTTCCCGGTAAGGGGTCACCACAGCGGAACTCCATTCTGCTAATGATTGGCAGTAGATTTTTTTACGAAACGCCGAGGTGCCAGCTTGACGGCCAACCTTCAACAAAGGCACGCCTATTTACGCACGGATGTCTTTCGAATGCTACCCAACCGTGGGGAGGACATGCAGACTCCAAATGCACTCTGGTATTAAGTCAAATGATACTATTACTGAAGAATTAGAAGACATACATCATTTGCAGTTATTTAAAAGGGAAAGTATGTAAAGTACTTATAATGGGGAAAAGAGAGAAAAGGAACATTGGTAAGAAAAAAGAATAGGAAGAAAGAAGAGAGAGAGAGAGAGAGAGAATGCTATATAAATACTTAGTACTATATGTAATTAGAAGAAGTAGATTTAGAAAGGAAAAGAGAAAGTTAATAATAAAAATGATTCACATTACCTTACAGCATAGAGACTTTCCAGAATCAAATATATTATGATTCATAAAACAAAGCATTTAAAATTAAAAGGAATGTATTAATTTGTCCTTTAGTTTCATAGCTTTGTTTGCTCCTTCCTTCATAGACCATCCATTTTTTGTTGCCTGCCTCTTCAAACTCTGGGATGACCATTCCATTTCTTCTATGTCCGACAGTATTTTCTTCTTTTGGATAAATTCTACTACTTCTTGTAGGGAATCTAAGGTCTTCACTCCTTCTGGCAAGGTATTTTTATTCTTGCAAGAAAAAGAATTTGAGCTTTAATATTGTTTTTTTTTCAAGGACTTAATTAGAGGAACACACTCTTTTCTTCTGGATATGACTGTAGAGGTGTAGTCATTATCAAAACGAATAACTTTTTCACATGTCTTGATAGAGGAATTAGTCCAAGCTGATTTCAGCACTGTCTTTGTCTTGTAAGGAAAGAAATCTAACTATTATAGACCTGGGGTTAGATGAACTCAGAGATGAAGCTGGATTTGCCAGGGACTGATGAGCCCTCTCAATTCCAAAAGAGAGGGATTCAGGCATGTTTAGTGCTGATGAAAACCACTTATTGAGGAACTGAATCATGTTAGCACCCTCTTCTTTCTCAGGAATTCCATATATTCTTATGTTATTCCTCCTTGATTTACTTTCAGGATCTTCCAATTTCTGAAGCAGCCTGGTATTTTGTTTCAGAAGAAATTCATTGTGATGTTCATTTTCTGTCACTCTAGTATCTAGGTCAGTTACTGTTTCCTCTAAGGCAAGAATCTGTTCAGATTGTTTTTTTTTACTACTCCATTTAGAAGTTCCAGTTGTTTACTGCATTCTTGTTTGATAATATCCATCTTGTTTTCAAATCTGTCCATTTTTAGTGACAGTTCTTGGATGCTTGTTATTATAAGATGTAATTCTTTCCTCACTGCACTCTCCTGGTCTGGGTTCTTCGAGTTGCTCATCTTGAGATCACCAGTAGAAAACTTCTTGACAGGAATAATTAAAGAATTCTCTTGACTATGTATTAATTTTTAGAAAATAATAAAGAGTCTATGTTAATCTAACTTTTAGTATACTTTTAGTTAGATTTTTCTAAAAATTAAAGTATATTTCCTTACAGGATATTAAAATCTAAGTAGAGCTATGAATTTCTGCTGCTATCAGACTGGCATCTTGGCCACGCCCCCTGATATGCATTTTCTGAACAATGAAAATTATGAAATTCTAACGTATGTTATTATTTACCGAGTGTAACTATTAGGGACTTACCAGAAAAAAATGTGAGGTGCAGCGCAGAAATATGGACAGTTGAGAGGTATGTCAACAACACAACAAAGAAGAAAGCTGTAGCAAAAGAAGATACTGAAAAGGACACATGGTCTGTAAGAAGTGCGATAGAAATGCAAACAGCAAACAAACTAATAAAACATAACAATGGTGGAAAGTACTGTTATGCATTGTCAGGTGGCTGGTGGACAACATATGTGAAATGCAAGTGACTGTAGAAGAAACAGGTTAACACCGATATTCAGGGAAAACAGAAGCTTAAGTAATCAAATAGAGGGAATGGGACACAGTGATAATATCATGAAGTGTATACAGGAGAACAGAAAAGAAAAGACAATCACTATTTGATGAACAAATTTATTATGTCATACTATTTTTGTAATTCACTGAATTGTAAATTATGGAGCATCATGCTATAAAGGCAATAATGAGAGAAAGAAAATTACAATAATAATGTCTCAGAAGCATTTGTAGTGTAGGAAAATTGCTTCTTGTGTGCTACAGCAGTACATTTATATCTGCTGTAATATGCCCAAAAATAACTAAGTTACAGTCTGAGGAGTCTTACCTTGCAAAAGTCAGAATGAGGAAAAGAAAAGTGCAGTGACATTATTTGGGTTAGTGCAGAGAGCACACAGACTCAAGCTGCCATCTCTGCACTAACACAAATAATCAATTACCTGCATTTCTGCTGAGAAAAATGATAAAAAAATGTCAGAGAATGTAGAAACAAAACACATCAAAAATATTTACAAATCTCATCATACTTGTCAAAGTTGTGGGGCCAACAAAGAACAAATTAGAAAAACAGCAGCAGGAGATCAAAAGACAGAATGAAAGGCCAAGAAATAGAAGATGCAAAACTGAGGACAAACCTGCAAAACCAGACAACCAGGTTAAATGGAATACCAAGATGGCTACTAAATACAAAATCTTGCAGACCTGGAAAATTGCTCCAGGAGAAAGAACATAAGAATTACAGGAGTAGCAGAAAACATGGGAGGACATGACCTGCCAGTACAGAAATTAAAACAGAGAGAGAATATAAAGTCTAGAAATACAGAGGAGAAGCAATATACCCAAGAGAAGAATTGGAAAAAATGCACATTGTTGAAACTAAAGAGGAAATTATCAGAAAAGCTAGATGCTTTAAACCAATACTATACAAAAGCATGTTAATAAAAATAGTGGCAGACCACACAGAACATTTATACAGGAAAAGAAAATCACTCTTACTGAAACTGGAAGAGCTGAGGGTGGTAGGAGCTATGGCCCAGAAGAATTATCCAAATGGGCCTACAGGGATCTGGAGAAGCCAGAGGACAAGGCTAGCAGATGAGGAAGTCATAACCAAGTTTATCAGCTGGATCACAGGGAACAAGGCAAATTCAGGCCAAATCACAGAGATGCAAATCATCAGAAGGAGATGGAAGAGGATAATGGCAGGAAAAGGCAGAACTGTGGTAGCAATACAAAAGTGGAAGTGCAACACCTAAAAGAGTTCCCACACAACAAAAAGATTAAAGAGAATTATCAGAGCCTACCAACAAAGGGAATGGCATATTCATCAGCAAGGAGGAGCCTAAGCAAAACAAGACTGATGTACAGAAACAAAAAAAATGAAAATGATCCTTGTGAATACCAAAGAATGGGACCAAAGAATGATTCAGAAGTAATAAATGAGAATTCTACCACAGATACAAGGGACCATACAATAATTAAAAAGGGGAAATATGGAGGAGCAGGAGTCAAGAAAGGAACAGGAAAAGCCGAAAGGACTTTGTCAGAGACACCACCAATGGACTAGAAGAAGAGGATGCATACAGCTGGAAAGAAGAAAAGCAAGGAGACAGAATAAAAGCAGTAGAAGAGAGATCTACAGCTAATGGAACCAACAGAAAACCTGGGCAGGGAAAGGAAGAAGTTGATAAGCAATCTACTTAACATGGGTCGTTCATAATGCTTGAATATCAGCCCCACAACCAACTGCCTTCTGAGACAGAGAAATATGAATATAGATACTGTAAGTAATTTTATTTTTTAAAAGGCTGCACTGAAATTGTGCATGTGTGTTGGGGGGGTAATGCTGGGAAGGCCATATACCAGACATTTAAGACACTGCTGAAAGGCAGACTGGAACAACAAACCTCTAAAAGGAATGGATAAAAAACATAAATAAGTATTAACTAAAAATATATAAATGGAAGATATCAGGATACGATTCAGTCATAGCTGGTCTCATTACTTTCTTGCAGGCCTTCCCTTTCACTCTTACTGGCATTTGTCTGTCACAAATCACTCTTGACACTCTTCTCAACTCATTCCCCACCCTGCCTGTATTCTCTTCTTCACCTCTCTTCCACACTCACCATTACTTTGAACTGTTGCTCCCAAGTATTTAAACTCATCCACCTTCACCAACTCTACTCCCTCTGTATTAGATACTATGCATGCAACATAAAATGTAATTGTAATCAATGGAGAGTGATACTATGAGAAGCATAGCATATATTCTTTGAGAAGGAAAAGAAAAGGGGGGAATAATTGAGGGCAAGGCACAGGCAAAAAAATGATGCCATCAAGAAGCTCCCACCTCATGGGGGACATGAAGCAGAACAAGAGCTCAAGGATATGGGAACATGAAAAGACAGTCTGTCTAGTTTGGGGATGCCCAAATTGGATGTGGGGTACTAGCTGAGGGGACACTGCTTGATAAGTAGAATTATCTAGAATACAGGAGGATGCTCATATCCCATATCCCATAAAAAGGAAGAAGATGCACAACAGGCTAACTTGATACAAAAAGATGTGAAACTGTTGCAACAGACTAAGATAAGGATCAAGGAAGGCAGCATTTTTATAAAATATTTCCCACAGTTGTACACAATAACAAGGCGGGGGGGGGGTAAGAAAGCTGGTAATCCTTTCCAGAAAGTGTTTACAGGTAGTTATGGTAGACCACAGGATTATGGTCAACATAGGTATGAACATTTTTCTAATACTGATGGAGATGAAAATAATGTTAGAACACATGTCCCTTTAGAGATGGACGAGCCGAGGAGATCGGAGAGGCTGAGGAATCGGACTCAGCAATCCTCTTATGCACAGGTTACAATGAACAACAATGTACAACAAATGGGGAGAACATACAGATAGGGGATTTAAGCATAAAATCATACCAGGATGTTATAGGGGACGACAAAGTAGAGTTTATATTAGAAGAACAGGGACAGCAGGTTACTATACTTAATACTTTTAATAATTTCAATATTTTTAATTATACTGATATGTCTATTAATGAGAATTTTTTTAACTTATTTATAAAAGGTTTTACTTTTGTTCCCGCTAATAAGCCTAAAATAGAAAATATAATATTGGATATCAGAATGTTTACACGTAAATTGAATTTTAAACACATGTACAAGGATAGAGTTGCCCAGGATAAAGTGGATTCTTTAACTAGACATAGTACTTACAATCCCCCTCTTCAACATGAGATTTTGAATTTTGAGAAATGTGTAATTAACAAAGTTCAGAATGAATACAAGAAAGGAAGTAAAATGAGTAAAAACCGGACAAAGGTCGAGATGCAATTATTAAATGATTTGAGTAGTAATGGACAAGATTCGAGTAATGAAACCTGACAAGGGGGAGGGGTGGTATTAATGGATAGATGGGATTATATTAAGAAGATGAAAGGCATTTTAGATAATGAGGAACATTATGGTTTGGTTACTAGGAATGAAATTAATATTTCATATAGAAAATTAGATTTAATATTAGAAGACAATCTCCTCACAGGAATGATAGACATAGAATTGTATAATTTTTTTAGAAGTTCCAAAGCCGGTGATACCTCTTATTTTTGGTATACCAAAAACGCACAAGTCCTTACACAATTCACCTTTGAGACCTATAGTGTCATCTCAAGGATCTAAAACTCAGCCTTTGGCAATTTATGTTGACACTAAGGTTAAGAAATGTTATAATAAATATGATCACATTTTAGTGGATTTGTGGGATTTTTTGCAAATAATTGGGAAGAGTATTTATATGGATGAAATTATATTTTTTTCTATTGATGTGAAGGACTTTTTTTTCTGTTATACCTCAAGTTTTAGGCTTAGAATGGTTTGAGAAAATGTTACAGGAAATGAATCTCCTAACAGCTGAGGAATTTAGAATAGTTTTGGAAAGTATGGAATTGATATTAAAAAATAATTATGTGTATTTTGAGGGTGATTATTACCATCAAAAAGACGGGGTCGCCATGGGTTCTGCATGTGCCCCCATATATGCTAACATTATAATGTTGTTTTGGGAAAGTAAATATGTCTTAAACTCTTTATATAGCCAACATATTGCTAAGTACCTCCGCTTTTTGGATGACATTTTTGTCCTATGGACTGGTATAACAAGGTGGAGGAATTTATTTATTATATCAACTATACTACCTCATTTTTACAATTTACTTACCAAATAGGGAGAAATTAAATTCACTACTTGGACATAAAATTAAGTAAAGATTATTGTAACAAGTGTTATAGGTCAAATATATTTAGAAAAGAACATTATTCCAATGCTTATTTACATTTTGATAGTGACCACCCTTATCAACTTAAAAATAATATTGTAAAGGGACAGATGATTAGGATGGCCAGAATGATTTCTGATGAGGTGGAATTTTTGGACAAAATCAATAATGTAGAAAAAATGTTTTGTGAAAGAGGTTATCCTGTAGAATTTATTAGTCCCATAAAGGAATATGTAGTTTCAGGGAGAGGTAATAAATATACTCCCCTGTTGGCAAAAGGTGATACAGTAGATTCCATTTTTAATGTGAATAATGTAAACAATATGAGCAATAATTTGAATACACAGGAGGTAATTGGTGCAGATTCTACACCCTATCTGACATTTACTTACTACAAAGGTATAGCATGGTTGAAGAAATGTATAAATGACACATGGGAGATGTTTAGGAACATGGCAGTTAAAACAGATGTATTCCAATGTAGAATAAAACACAGTTTTAGAAGAAATAGAAATATTAAGAATATTATTGAAAGGGACAGAACTATACATAGTGGAGTTAGTAAAAGATATGGGACTTTTGGTTGTGGTAGATGTGCACAATGTTCTTATATTTCTGGATTGAAGGAAATAAGAATACCGAGTTTAGATGTAACACTCAGAGCTAAGAAATATTACAACTGTTATTCTAAAGGGGTGGTGTATTTAGTATTCTGCAAGACTTGTTGGTGTTATTACATAGGGAAAACTGAACGCCACTTTAGATCTAGAATATATGAACATATTAGGGATATTAATAAACACAATGAGAACAATGCACTATATAGACATGCACTGATATGTAAACAAGCTGATTTCAAGTTCTGGGTGTTAGAAGAAATTGTACTTCCAGAAAGAGGTGGAGACTGGGAGACGCGTTTAGAATATAGAGAAATGATCTGGCAATTAAGACTAGATGCATGTAGTAGTAAAGGACTCAATGACCATATTTCCATTAGTCCAGCATTAAAATTATTGGCAATGGATCCCAAGAGGCATAAAATTAACAACAAAAAATAGGGGGATTCTAATTCTAATTCTAATTATATTTATTTATTTATTTATTTATTACCCAAATATTTTACAGTTTTAAGGCAATATTTATATACACATATATATTTATTAATCATGTTTTTAGTTATTTATACATTTACATATTTATTCAACATTCTTCAATATTTTTAATATTCCAATAGCCTATATGGGTTATTGAATTTTAAAGTATTTTTGCTAGATTATACTCATTATGTACATTACCATTGGTTTTAATATTTTTTAACATTTTTAATATTTTTAATATTCCTAATATTATTCGAATATTATTTACTTTCATATATTTTTGTATAGTTTTTTTCGGTATGTATTAATATTGTATATTGTGGTATAGGGTTTGTATTTTGTAATACACCATGATTAACTTTTTATACATATGAAGTTTTGATGTAGTACTGTTGTTCCTGGTTTAGGGTTTAGGTATATTATGTTTATTTATACTTGACACACTTCCTTCAACTATAGATACATTGTTTATCTGATTCGTTGTGCTTTGGAATATGTATTTCATATGGTTTTAGTATTTTCAACATAAGCTAGCCCTTTAACAATGTAATCAAATAATTATATGATGCAATTTTGTTCAACCAATGACTGATAATTATTAATTATAAAAAGATGTTTTTTTGAAAGGCAACTAGATTCTGAAGAAGTCTCCGCATGGAGATGAAAGCGCTCAATCAGTTACCTTTTTAACACTGTTCGGTTTTTTATTTTGTGTTTATGTGTGTCTCTATAATAAATTTAAATTTAATTCAATTCTTTCACATTCACTCTTTTGTATTTGGAGTATCATAGACTGGTTGATTTGTGGGTAAACAGGACAGCCTTCATTGTGCCGGAGCAGCGTTGAAGAAACTGTTTTGTTGTTAGAGTTTGCATTTGTGGTTTTTTTGGTTATTAGTTATGGTAGAACACAAAATAAGTGGGGTAAAAAACAAGGTTATATGAAGAGGGAGACTAGGGGGAACAGGATGAAAAACAGGAAACCTTTACTGAACATAATGAGATGACAAAGAATTTTACAATTTGTTCCAGACCTGGGATGAGGTAGGGGGGAAAGAAGAAGTAGAGAAGATAGCAGACTTTAATGTAACTTTTGAGACAGAGAAAGAAAGAAAGAATAGTTGGGGAAAAGAGATTAAAAACAAAATATGGAGACAAGATTAAGTAGACATATTCAAGAGGGAAACTAGACAGATTGTAGACTGCTGGAAGGAAAGACTTCCACACAAAATGTAATTAGATAGTTACAAGAAACTGCCTAATACAGCATGCAGACCAGACAGGCTCCTATGTAGGCAATATGAGATCAAAAGTCTAGAGAGAATAAACATAACAAGACAGACACGTCTGAGATCATACACCAGTAAAAATTAAAATAAAGGGGAAATGGCTTAAAATTTGGTAAAAGAGGTTACATAAGACAATGGGATATATAGATAAGACAGTGGAGCAAATTGGAGAGATAGAGTGAAGGCAGCAACAAGAAGTGTACTGCAGCAGGAAGGGAAAGCAAGAAAAGCAAGAAAAAGTAAAATAGCTAAATTACAGGGCTGTGACAATAGGACAAAGAGAGATCTGGCAGGCAAGAAAGGAGAAGGAGGCCCTGATAAATAAGGAGATAGCCATAAGTATGGAAACAGAGATGAAAATCAACGAGAACTTTGGTATCAGAAGGACTTCCAGAAGAAGAAATCTGAGAAAAAAACAAGGTGATAAGGAGCGCTCTATATAATACTTTGAAGAAGTATACATGTAAGGCAAACAGAGGCAAACCACAGAGTAGCAAGGCCACTTTAAAATGATGGAATATCTGTTATGAGATGCAGAGAGAATGAAATAAGCAGGGTCATTACAACAGATGAAGTAAAGATATTGATTAGGGTAATGAAAATGAAAATGAAAAAAGCAGGAGAGCTGCATAGGTTCCTACCAGAAATGTAAAAATGGACAGATACACAGATGGCAACAACCCTGACAGAGGAATTTGGAAAGGTAGGAAGGGAGACCAAAATTAGTTATTCAGTGAAGAATGTGAAATGGGTACCAATACCCATAAAAGGAGGAGACAAAGCAGAAATGGAAAGCTGCAGCCCAATTTCACTAATCAATTCAGATGTTAAAATATTACCAAAGTTATTGGCGACCAGACTGGATGTCATCCTCCCAAGAATTATACAAAAAGGAAAGGGAGAATTCATAAAAGAAAAGCAAGCAACAGACAAATGATGGGCAGTAGTCACATTTATCTGGGGACTAGTGGAGACAGAAACAGAAGTAGGGAGAACATAATTTTGATCTGTATTAGGCATTCGACTCAGTTTCATAACTGAATAGGAACAGTTCTAGGTACACAACAAGTGAGCCGTGAAGAAATGGGAAATGTTGAAATGGGAGACAGCAGAGTAAGGCTTCAAATGGGAGGAATGAACAGCAAACAATATGGCAAACAAAACACATAAGTCCAGGCATCAACAATTAGCATTTTTAAATACAGTGGTACAAAAACAATTTTATTTCAGAGCAAAGCAGAGAAAACAAATTGATTTTGGCTCGATGAGCCTTTATCAGCTATTTATGTAGGTTATTTTGCTTTTGCTTTCTTGTATTTTGTATTATTTTATTGCCTTCTTCTATTTGGTATGTTGTGATTTGTTTTCTTTACACTGTATTTTTTTTGTATTTTGCTTTTAATTGCATATTAAAACTAGGAAAGAGGCAACAGCTCTGTCTCTCATGAGTCACGCATAAATTAGAACAGGTCAATTAAGGTGTCACACAGAAGACAGAACAGATCAATTAAGGTTAATTCTCTGTGAACTGAAGATGGAGCTGGGAACTAACCCTTCTATTTAAGGGGCAAAATAAAACATTTCAGAGCTTTACTGGAAAAGCTCACCCAGACTCTGATACTTTCTAGTTGCCTGCGCCTTACATTAATTTGACCACATATCTCCTTCCCTTTCCCTTTTCATTGGCTACTGTGAGTAAGCACAAAATTAACATTTGGTGAAACCACTCCCCTTCAATTATTTAAATTTATTAGCGATCCCACTGTATTCCATAGAGCCAGAATACAAAGTGCCCACCCCATTTCAATCTATCTTTCTCTTTTAAAATTAGTGGTTCTCCACTTAGGCAGCTAAAGTCCAAGTCACTCCCTATTTCATATCTAGCAGCTTAGTGCACACTGCAGTGCTTAGGATATTAACCATCTTTCCATCTGTTCCATCTTATCTTTAAAATCTGTAACATCTATTGCAAGACCACCCCACATTCTGGCTCTCAGTAGTCATCTTGGGATTAGTGCTTCTGTTTTCTCATGGTGAGAGAAGGAGTACAAAGACATTATTTCCTGGACACTGCTGATCACCAAAAAGCCTAATAACTGCTTCTAGGTGATAGCTTGGAATTTGTCAGGAAATGTGAATACTCCAGTGATGTACAAAAAATGTAAAATCCAGTGTTCTGAGTCTGTTTATCCATGGAAAACACACTTTGTTTAATCAAAACACATAAAATTAGCACTTTCATTTCAACCATAAGAAATTTCTTCAGACAGTTTAAAAGAAAACAGTCCATGTTTAAATACCTTCCGTTAGTGATGACTTCTTACACAATGCACAGCCTCATGATTTCAACCAATGAGACCACATCTCTGCATGTATATTTATGAATATTTATAAATATTAATAAATATCCATGAATATTTGTAAAACCTTTAAAAATCATAAAATTAACATTCCAGCACATCTCAAAAATTAAATATATAGCATATATGTTAAATACAAATACAAAAACAAGTGATTATTCTAAAACCTTATTCAAAACAACTCAATTTTATATGTTTCCATAAATAGTAAAATAAATATTAAAATAAATCAGATCATCTTTCCAGTGCCTTCAACCTAAGAATACTGTTGATACAAAAATATTCATTGAGGCCTGGCCAAGTATTAGCCCTTAAACGTAGTTGCTAGGTCAATTATTTCCTCTCTAAATGTAATGACCATGCTCCACCCCATTCGCCAGCCTTCACTAAATCCAGCAGAAAGAATTTAAAAGAATGCTCATGAAAATCCATACAGTGATTTTAAAGTATTTAATTATTCATCTTTATGTTTAGATAATATTGTGTGTGACTTGTTTGCTAAGGGTTTGACCTTTGTGCCATCTACACCAGTAGATTTGGTCAATCTGTTGCTTGATCTAAAGGTTTTTGTTAGGAAGTTGAATTTTAAAATGCTGTTTCACAATGTTGACATGGTAAGGGATCCTTTGCTTATTTCCAGTACCTTCAATCCACCTTTACATGCCTCTCTAGAATTGTTTTGGAAGATGTGTGAAATTGATGAATCTGGGCAGGAAACACTGGTTAGATAATTTAAATCAGGAAGAAAGAAGGCAGATGAAGAATCTGACCAGTAACCCCACTGTTAGGTTTATGAAACCTGACAAAGGTGGTAGGCTGGTAGTTATGAATCAGACTATGTATGTAAAAATGAAAGAAATTTTATCTGGAAATTCATATGAATTTAGCTCCCTGAACCAACTAAATGGGGCCTACAAGGCTGTGAGGGCAGCCTTGAAAGATTTTTTTATTGAAGGCCGCATCTGAATTTGTGTGTATAGTTATTTGTTTGTACCCTACCCTATTATCCCCATGATTTTTGGTCTACCCGAATTACACAAGAATGTAGAACAGCCCCGATGCACCCCATAGTTGATGCAAGGGCTCTATTGCTCACCCCTTAGCTAAGTGTACTGACATAAAATGTAAGAAATTGGTCTCAGAGGAGTACAGTATTTTTAGGGACTCTTGAGATTTTATCTTTTAGTTGAATGACATTGAGTTTAATGAAGAGTATGTGTTCATCTTGGTTAATGTAAGGGAACTGTACTCAGTCATTCCACATAATGTTGGTTTGGAATGGTCCTGTGAGTATTTAGTTGAGAATGGGGTGCCACAAATGGAAATTAATTTGTTGGAACACCTTTTGGAAATGGTTTTAGGAAATAACTTTATTGTTTTTGAGAAGGAATATTTGTTGCAAAGAGAGGGAGGGAGTTGCTATGGGTGCAGCATGTGGTGGAGTTTATGCTAACATTGTTATGCTGCTTTTTTTTTGTTTGTTACTGGTTATTATGCTGCAATGGAACCATTTGTTTTTGTTTAATTCTGCCTTTTACCATTACTGCCAACGGTATACACAGTTTTTGGATGATTTGTTTATTTTATGGAAGGGTCCCAAATTATTGAATGAGAAGTTTTTGGTTTACTTGAATAGTACCACACAATTTTTGAAATTTTCCCACTGTGTGGATGAGCAAGAAATCACTTTTTTAGATATACACTTGACTAAAGATGTGACAAATAGGAGATCTGTCACTATAATTTTTTGAAAAGAGACATACTTGAATTTTTTTTTTACACTTTCGATGTACCCACCCATTCAGACAGAAGTGAGCAGTTGTTAAAAGGCAGTTTGTGAGGGTGGCAAGAATGGTGTCAACATTCGAGTTATTTTTAGAAGAATGTGAGACATTGAACGATATGTTTTTAAAGTGAGGTTACCCATACTCATTTGTATATGAGATTATGTTGGAAGTTATTAATAAAAGAGAACGTGGTCATTTGAACCCATCTTTAAATAATGGAAAGGTATTAGGTTGGCAGTGGAAGTTGACATTAACAAAACAAGTGATGTAAGTACTGAAGCTGGTACTGAGCCTCTAAGTGTGAAATCTGTAAATCAGAACAACTATTCATGCTCCTTTGTCACCACATTTGGGAGTGTTAGCAAACATATCATGCATATTATACAGAAAAGTGGCAATTTTTACAGTATTAAAGATAAATGAGGGATTTAATAGGTGCTGGACCTGTAATTGTATATCACAGGGGTAGAAATTTGAAGGACTTGTTTGAGAGAGTGGTTAAGTATAAGTGGGAAGAGTTTATGAAGAAATGTTGGTGCTGCCCATATTGCCCCTATGTTGCAGAGATGGCTGAGACAGTGATTAATGGTTTTCATTTTAAACTAGTGGAAAAGTTTTGTCATTTAGAGATGGTGGTATAATGTGCCCAATGTGTTTTATGTGTAGGCTTTTATATTGGTAAAATGGAGAGGAATTTAAAAAAAACGCATTTATGAACATCTTAGAGCAATCAGAAAAAATGATAGTACTAATGCCCTTGCCAAGCACTGTATGGATTTTCATGGGCATTATTTTAAGCTCTTTGTGCTGGACTCAGTGAAGTTTGGTGAAAGGGGTGGAGCATGGTCATTACATCTAGAGAGGAATTGACCTGGCAACTATGTTTAAGGGCTAATACTTGGCCAGGTCTCAATGACTATTTTTCTATCAACAGTATTCTTAGGTTGAAGGTGCTGGAAAGATTATCTGATTTTGCTAATATTTATGGAAACATGTAAAATTTAGATGTTTTGAATAAGGTTTTAGAGTAATCACTTGCTTTTTTATTTATTTTTAACATAAATGCTATATATTTAATTTTTGAGATGTGCTGGAATGTTAATTTTATGGTTTTTAAAGGTTTTAAAATATTCATGGATACTGATTAATATTTATAAATATTCATAAATATGCATGCAGCGATGTGGTCTCATTGGCTGAAATCATGAGGGGTGTGCTTTTTGTATGAAATTATCACTAACTGAAGGTATTTAAACATGGACTGTTTTCTTTTAAACTGTTTTTTAAACTGTCTAAAGAAGCTTCTTATGGTTGAAACAAAAGTGCTAATTGTATGTGTTTTGATTAAATAAAGTATGTTTTCCATGAATAAACAGACACAGAACATTGTATTTTACATTTTTGTACACCACTAGAGTATTCACATTTCCCACCTTCCAGTCTAGTTTTCTTCAGTTTGTGGTTTTCTGTTAATATTAGGTTGAACAGTAGAGGGGGTGACATTAAGAATATAACAGAGCTCAATGAGGCCAAGTGGATTGTTGAACTATTGGCCCATAGACCTCCAGGTCTCAATGAGATGATTCCAATGAAACCCGCCCTGAAAAATAGACGGGTGTTTTATTGATTTTGATTGGCCATGCTTTGTTTTAAATTGTTACTACTTTGTTTGATGGTTATCTGAAGAAGGGTTACACCCAAAAGCGCTCATCTGTAATTGTTTTTACTGCCTACTGAAGTTGGATTTGTACAGTTTTTTCTACTTGACTTTGGATTTTATTAAAACCTTTGGACATTCAGCAGTGTTCTGCAACGTTTTTTCTTCATGCAACCTATACTAAGCCAGAAGATATAGCAAACCTACTGGCTGATGAATTCAGCTCCAACTTTACCCTCTCTCCTTCTCAAACTGCCCTCAGGAAATACCATTAAATATAACTCCCATCTAAACAGCATGAAACATGACCTATCAAGCCATCTGGAATAGCTATTTAACTGTAGCCTCCAAACAGGCTTCATGCCTCGTAAACAGAGAGCAGCAACAGTCATCCCTCTGCACAAAGGTAGACCATGTACAGACCCTGGAAATTACAGACCCATTAGTCTCACTAGTCGTATATGCAAAACCATGGAAAGAATTATCATGGAAATGATCAATAATGATATAGTAAACCTCCAGACACTGGAGCCACTCAGTTTGGTTTCATCAAGGGAGGGTCATGCCTATGCAACCTGGTGGACTTCTTTGAGAAGGTCACCAAAGCAATGGACAAGGGTAAAATGGTTCACGCTGCCTACCTTGACCTGGCCAAGGCATTTGACACAGTACCCCACTTGGGCATTGTTGACAAACTCAAGAGGTTAGGTGCAAACCCATATGCCACCCAGTGGATAGCAACTGGCTCACAGACAGGACCCAGAAAATTAAAATTGGGGAGTTCACCTCTACAATGAGGCCAGTCACAAGTGGAGTTCCTCAGGGGCCAGTCCTTGGAATACTACTTTTTGGTATTTACTTCTCCAAAGTCAAGGCCATTGTCAATGGTCTCTGGCTGACTTAATTTGCAAATGATTGCAAATTAGGAGCTGTCATTGAATCCCACACTGACATAAATGTTCTCCAGGAAGGGATGACACAGACAAACAACTGGTGTCAGAGCCATGGACTAAAACTAAATGCCAAGAAATGCATAATAGTATCCTTTGGGAAGTCATCCATCCCTGGTAACTATCATATTGACAACACACCCCTCAGAGTTGACACAGTAGTCAGGGACATGGGGACACACACACCACACACACACACACACACACACACACACACACACACACACACACACACACACACACACACACACACACACACACACACACACACACACACACACACACACACACACACACACACACACACACACACACACACACACACACACACACACACACACACACACACACACACACACACACACTAATCTAGCCTGTGACCATTACGTGTCTACAATAGTGAGGAAATGATTCTATGCTGCCCAACTTATAAACAAAGATATGGCATCTAGGTCCAAGAAAGTCATTGTTCCATTGTATTCGGTATTCGTCAGACCTATCATACAGTACAATGCCCTCTTTGGTATGTACCTAAGCAGGCATATCCAACAATTGGAACATCCACAGAGGTTCCTCACTAAAAGAATACAAGGCCCTATCACTGTGTTCTGTCTCCTACTTGAGGGGGGTCTATGCCTGGCATACAGTGCATTGTCAGACCCCACTCTGATGGGCCTCCTGCATATCCATTAAACAAACAGCACCAGAATTACCCATTTTAAAGACTTAAACCTTTCCTGTGATGTAAATAAGATCTGCTGGAGACACAGGTATGTATCCCAGAGACTACTCCGTCTCTGGAATAGGCTCCCCATCCATGTGAAACAGAGTTCCTCCCTAACCCAACTCAAGTGTAACTTGGACAATTGGATGAGGAACAGGAAATTCATCCCTGTCTTGGCACCAGTGTCTCTAATGGGCACAGGTAACCTGTAAATGGTTCATCTCTCAGGCACCTGCTTGCAAATGTTTCATCTTCCAAGCCCCTGCTTACACTTATGAAGTGTAGCAAAACTTGTCAGAGATTTGGGATGCATGGCTAGGCATAAAAAGGCTCTTGTGGTCTTTAACCTAGTAAACACCTATGAACCTATGAACATCTAACTCCAAACATTTAAACAGTGACTTCCATCATGTGACTGAACCCTTGCTCAACCAATTAAAAATAAACACTGAAAACAAAACTAATGGCTTTACAACCAGACTATACGTTCAAAAATAAATAAAAAATGACAAAGAAATATAAAAAGTATAAAAACTAAAAATATATATATATATATATATATATATATATATATATATATATATATATATATATACATATATATTTATATATCCTGAAACCGTATTGGATACATAAACACTTTTAATAAATAATACAAGGACTCCATCTGGTGGGCAATATGCAATAAAGCCGAGGCATTTAAAAAGTATCACTCATTCCTACCTTGAAATAAGCCCAGGTACTGATGATCTGTCTCTTTTTTTATTAGCTCTGATCAGTATGATTGTTAAAAGCTATCCCTGCTAACATGATCAATTTCAGTAAAAGAAAAAAAAATGCATTCTTATGAGTCAGGGCATATCTGTGTAAGGCATTAGTTTATTTCTTGTATTCAATATTAGTAATATGTTCTGTAATTCTTGGTCTGGATAACCTGGTAATCTGGCCATTACATAAAAGGCATTACATGAACATGATACCAGACAAATCATCCCCTTAGTACTACAGTTACTCAAATCCTTTTCTATGACACATGTGGGTAGGAGGTTAGCATAATGGCTAAGGTGTTTACCTTACAAACACCAGGTGCAGGATTTGATTCTCCCAGGGGGTGATTGGCTAGGCTTAAAATAGCCCACAAGAGTAGTTAGCCAAGTACTAACCTATGAACATGTATTTACAATATGAACAATGGTCACAGGGCATCAAATCTAAAGAAACTCCCGTCCATAAAACGCATTCTGCTTTGTGCATATTAAACAAGATGACTACTAGTTGGCTTATCTATAAGTAAATCTGTATTACTTCATTAATATAGCACTAAGAAAATCATTACAGTGTAATGGGCCAATATTTTTTTAAAAAAGAAAAAAAAAACTTTACAGATCCTGAAACAGTACTTGTCAAATGTAACGATAAATCTGGTATCCTGATGATGTAGTCTTTTCTCTCGCTCCCCATACTCTAATGCACTTGCTCTTGGTATTAATTTTATTTGGTTATTGGCCTTTCTTCTTGTAAAAGGTGGTGTGTGACATTAGCAGAAGCCTGGTCATATTGTTTTTTGGGGTTACAAATGTTATTATCTAAAACTGCAATTTGGAGACATTTTAATCATAACACACAGGTGACTACTGTTATGATCCAAAAAAGTATTCTTTGAGAAGTATTTAAAGTGTACACAGGTAGCTAGTGACACAATGTTTTTAGTTGCACTCGTATTTAAAAACTGAATTGGAAAACATTCCACAATTATAGAGGCTTGTATGTTATTTTTGTTAGAGTTGACATATAATAGAAATTCTTGTAGTTGCACCCAACAGTTGTATAAGAAATGATACCACATATCAATCTTTGTGAAAATGGTATTACTGTGCTCATTGTAAATGTCACAATTTTCAAATTATCCCATGAACAGATCAGTATAAATGGGAACAAATGCTGCCCCATAGTAATACCTTTTATGTATAAAAAAATAGTCCTTATCAAAGAAAAAAACATTCTTGGTCAGAACTAATTCAATCAAGTCTAGCAGAAAGCCCCAAAATTCACAGGTATAAAGTTGAGACTCTCTTAAACAATGGGTCTATATTAATACCCCGAAAGGACTAAATAGCGCAACACATAAAGGTTGATGTACACAGAGCAAAACACCTAAAGGGAGAAAACTGGAACGCCGAACATGTTTCATCATCAGAATGCGCCACACAGGTAAGTAAAACTTAAACTCCCCACACACCCGTACTTAAATATACCAACTCTGAGACTGCACTACAGTGATGAAAAGGATATATTTCCTTATCCCCACCACCATGCTGCTGGCTAAGAAACACGTTCGGCATTCCGGTTTTCACCCTTTAGGTGTTCTCTGTATGTACATCGACCTTAATGTGTCAATGTACATACATTCGTACTTCTGATCTTTCGGTCTAGCAATATACACCCCTTAAACAATATCGCCATGCCTCCTTGATGTAGAATATCAGCATACAGGGTGGTCACAGATAAGGGGCATCTGCCAATCCCATTCAATACTAGCATTTAACAGAATCTGTAAAAGTTAAGCTGTATCATTAATCAAGTATGTAAGCATTGGTCACCTGCAACAAACAGTGGCCAACAGAAAATTAAAAAAATAACAATGCGAAATCTCATTTCACCTAAAGAAAATCACAGAGAAACACAAATCACTGAACCCATGAAACACGTTCTACCTAATGCTGAACTTAAGCAACAAAAAAAAAATACATTTTTTCCAGTGGGACAAGTCACCCTGCACACTCTATATGGGGGCTGTGCCCCCTCCACACCCCCTGCTACTTATGCATGCCAACTCTCACTTTGCAAACAGTGGGTAAAGGGCATATTCCCAGTCCTCATTATAAAGTGATTCTGCACTATCCAACTTTCGACATAACCTATGCACATCCTCACTCATACCTAACAAACCATACCCCATCCCCACCACATAATACATACACAATTACAGACATTACAGACATTAAAATTAGAAGAAACATTGCTAGCATGAGGTCAGTACCAGCTTACTGGCATTACAATAAACAACAGCAACAAAAACAAAAAAATATTACACACACACACACACACACACACACACACACACAATCACAGCAAAGCTAACACTAACTAAATGTTAAATGTGATGTTACAGTTCCACAAACATCTCCAAAACAAATCAACCCATATGCTAAACCTATTCACATACCACTAACAAATGCACATACATTTACCCAACTGCACCTCAAACAAATGGTCATTCATACAGATCTGCATTCGTTCATTACTACACCACCAGCAAATGTTCAATGTAATGGGTATTCTTCCAAAGTGAATGCACTCCTTTAATCATGACCCCCACCACATCCAACAATGGTTTGAGACAGACCTCTGTAAACTTTGACAAGGGTTCTGTCAGTGAGCCCTGTCCTGACACAATGCATCATCTTTGTGAAGGCCTTCTAAATTTATGAATTTTTTAGGATCATGTAAAAGTGTCTGATTTAGGGCTAGTCACTGTTAAGTCCTATCTAAGTTTGTCAGAAATAATCTCACGTTTAACATAATACTCATGGAGAGTTACTAGGCTTGTAGTATAGGAAACTAACCCAAATTTAATACTCATAGATAGTTGCTAGGCTTGCAGTCTAGGAAATTAACCCAAATTCGTAGTTGTCCTTAAGCACTGTCAGGTTAAGTGACTTGCACAAGGTTGCACAATGTCACACAACAGGCAAATGAGAGCTAATCAATCCCTATATCACAGGAATTACAGCTCATAGCCTTAATTCTCTGCACCAACTTATGCCAAAAGTTCACCTATCTGTTTTTGAATACTAAAGTGGTGGTCATATGTGAATTTCAAGTAAAGCCATAAAATGTCAGTACATGTAGATATTTAAGGAGAATCCTTATTCAGATGTATAGGACATTTAGAGACAACAATCTCTGGGATTCTTTAGGGTTATCAAAAATAGTAGGCAATCATTAGACAGCCTATGTAGAAGAATCGTCTATATGAATGAGAACTGCACTAACTGGTTCTCTGAGAGAGCAGCTGATGCACAGAATGGATTACCAAATTATACAGGTATACAGCCAAGACTGCAGACTGATATGGAAATTCTGTATATGTAGAATAACTAGGGGGATGTGCTGGGAGCAGAAGCTGCACACAAAAGGATATTAGTATATGAGGTTAAAGGTACAATAAGAAAAGGATATGAGGGAGTACCACATCTTACTGCAATGGAAATGCACACAACATGCCTTCTACTGATCAATAGGATGACAAAGACATGCAAACAAAAGGGGGAAATGGAAAGCAAATGGGGGGCATTCCCAGATTTTGTGGGACAGAAGAAGAAAGTTTTGAGATTGGGTGGATATGGGAGCAAGGAGGAGGCTATCCCTCAAAAAAGGAGGAGAGGAAGGAAAGTGTAAGCATGCAATAGGTCTGATCCCTGATGTCATATAAGGTACTAAGTGTTACGTCTTCAATGTGAACGTGTCACTAAAAAGTGCAGTGAGAGCATGTCAGTAGTGTACACAATACTGGAGATATTAAAATGTGCTTATGTCAGCAATGTGACAGTTCTACTGTGTTTCACTAGCAATTAAATCGGTAAGACAGCTTTGTTTATAGCAAATAAAAATATTTGGAGACTTTAGCTTTTAGCACCCAAAGATGTTTAATTAAGCCATGTCTGGTTTAAAACCACAGCACTTGATGCTACACAGATCTAAAATTATGTCTTATGTTTTCATTTTTTCAAAGAACATAAAAGTTTACATGGGTCATTCTCTGACAGTAAGGGCACTAGCTCTAAAGTAAAGTCCCCTTGCTGTTTCAGAGATTCAAATGTGTCACCATTTCTGTGTCTCTCATGTTTCTCTCTTCTTTGTAGCACTGTAGCTTCATCCTGTCAACCCCTGTCCTGAGCTACTGGAATGCAGGCCTTGAATGACCTAACTTCTCAGGCTATCGAAGAAGCAGTCTGATTCTTCTATTATACCACAACTTCCAGAGGCAGCACCAAAACTCTTCTCGCTGTTTATTAGACTCTCTTCTTTGCCTTTATCTCATTTAGCAGATCCTCAATTTTTTATGTCTAGTAGCTCTTAAAACAGTTTCTGCTCCACTTTACCACATACCTCCCCTGCCATCTCAGACCCCAGCATATGTTGAGGGAGGCCAAGTGAACCACATTCTTCTTTTATTTCCTTTACTTGTCTGGCACCATGCCCCTGCAGTAGAGACATGAAAATAGACCTGAGGTACTCCTTTTCAGGGTCTGTAGGTCCCTACACTACTGCAAGTTCTTCTTCAGAGCATTTTAGAATCAAGAATAATAACTTTATTGTCATTCAACCGCATGCACCACAAGTGCGCAGCTGAACAAAATGTCATTCCTCCAGGCTCAACATTTATCAGCAACAGCGACACATTTAACATAAAGAAACTCTACACACAAACAAAATACATAAAAAGCAATATAAAAAACAACAGAATGAGCCAACCAGTGTTGCCAAAAGCCTCAGTCGCAACAATCAAACTCCAGCACCAACCACATTTCAGTCCCAGTCCAACCACAGGCACAGAAACATCAGCTGCTGCATCTCCGCCATCTGCTCATCAACAGAAGCATTTCTCCTGTCCACTGTGGAACCACAATCTCCACACCAGAAACCAGCACTCCGTACCAATCCACAGATGTACCTGTGCAGCCAAACACAGGCCCCAATGGTCACAACCACATCACAATCTTGTCTTCCACCTCAATTCACCTGTCACTCCATCACTGGCACAGCTCCAAAAACTATCCATACTTCATCACACCTGCATTCTAGATTTCTCAGACCTAACATCAAATTTTGTGCTGGCAAACTCCACTTCCGCCTCTGCAACCAATGCGCCGACTCACACTGAAGGCCCTGCTTCAAGTTCCAAGGTAAGCACAACAAACAACATCAGGATGTCATGAACATCACAACCACAACCACTGACAACACACACCTAACCAGACGAATGGCACCACATCTCAACAATACCAGTAAGTACAACATCAAAAACACAAGTGCACAATGGGAGCCAGAGAGGCGATTGCCATCATGGTGCCACCATCTTTTAGTATTTGGATTTCTTAGTTCCTGCTCTGACAGACTGCAGCTCCAGATAAAATATGTATATTTGAGTATATTTGTTATCCTCAGTTTTCCAGTGGTCAGGCATGTGACAGCCATCTACATGTTCCACAGTGCCCCGCTTGTCATTTATACAACTTCCATCAGTTTACTGGGTGTCCTTAATCCTAGATGATTCTTCTCCACAGATAATTAGATCAACACTAGTGACAGCCAACATGGCTTCCTTTAGTAGCTCAATATGTCTTTGGCTTGCTCAGCTTCACTCTCTGGATTGTTCTTTCGTTTTCATTCTTTTTTTTTTTTTTTGCTTACAATTGGTACCTTCATCGATGACTTTCCATCACTGTCTTCACTATTAGCCAGAGTTTGACTTGCCTTTCCTGATTTAAGTCTTTAAATCTAATGAAGGTTTTTCTTCCTTTGATATCTTATTTTTGAAAGTTACTCATCTTTACCTTCTTCTTGACAAGAAATTATATATCCTTCTTAGAACAACTTTTGCCACCCTTTTCAATAGGTGCATTTAAATTGTTTCATCCAATTTTTTGCCCCAGATCAATTTGCTCTCATTGTAACCTAGTTCTGGTATTTCTGTTTTCAGTTCTATGGCTAGAACTCAGATCAGGGTCTATCATTTCATTTCTATATTTGTTTTCATTTGAGGGATGCCCCACTGGCTTCCCCATCTGGTAAAACCTTGACTGAACCACTGTTGCGCTATTCTTATCCAATGCATTTCTGTGGTTTGTAAGACAGCACATGTAGTCATTACTTTTTATATAACATCAAAGTCTGAAAACTTTGAATGTTATAATATCGAACCATTTCCATCGAAACACCATAACAGCGAACACTCAGAATAGCAAATTTTTTTCCCAGGGAAAGAATTTGCTGTTTCGACACACATACATACAACACAAGCACACCAAAATAAATAATCCACACACATACACTTCACAAAACCCTACACTAAACCATACATACACTACTAGCTATCCACTTACCTTCACCCAACCCTAACCCTAAGGTCCATAACTACCGCACACTCACCTAACCCTAAAGTCCCTATCGCACACTCACCTTACTCGCTCCCCTAACACTAAAGTCCCTATCACACACTCACCTTACCCACTCCCTAACCTTAAGGTCCCTATCGCACACTCACCTTCATTCGCACACTTACCTTAACCTGGTCCGTAACCTTCGCTCCACAGTCGAGGAAATAGCGAAGCTGCAGAAACAGCCCACCGAATACTTTCCCTAGGAAAGTATTCAATATTCTGCAGCTTCGCTATTTTCAGCATTTGATGGAAATGGTTCAATATTACAGCATTCAAAGTTTTCAGACTTCGATGTTATAATATAGACCTGAGTTCATTACCCCTGAATGCAGAAAGGTATGCAGCATCAAGCAAATGTGTTTTAGAGTTAGTGTTTAGATTTTATGATGTTCCTTCAACTCATTTAAATAGTAGTGACTCCTCCAGGAGTTTTTCTAATTTCATCATAGTGGTACCTCTAAGCGCCAAATATTGCCTGATCATATTTACATTAATAATCCCAAACCATGCTACATACAAGCTATTGAACATTTTCAAATTAAAGCTTGCATGACAAGGGACATCATCTAATATTCGACTTTTGCCTATTGCAGATAAAGAGATATTGAATGTTGTTCATATCTTTTAGTTTTAATGTAATAATGTTCATATGTCTCTAAATATATGAACAGTCAAGTACACAAAAAACATACAACTAACTTAGTGTAAAATGACAACTCATAGACATAACTGGATGATCAAAATGCTGCTGACAGTGTTTGTGTAGCTTGAGTGGTTATGAAGCTATTGTAAGTTGTTTATAAAACATCACAAACATTAATATCTAAAGTGTTTACTGTGTTTATAAAATTGACATTAGGACCTGGATTCTAGAACCCTGTAAAGATTAATTAGCACTATGCACTTAGTCATTCACATCCATTTAGTGTCACTTGGGTTTCTAGAGATGTGGACATTTGCTTGAACAGTGAAGATAAAAACTTGACTTTGTCAAAAGGCACAGGCTGTAACTATTTGAAGTTATGGTGAATATTTATAAATCTCCTTTGGAGGGAATGAGTTAAAAAGTAAGCCATTAAAACATTTAAAACCTACGAACTGCATAGTGTTAGGGCAGTGTGACTTTTAAACTAAAGTGGGTGACATCAACAAGAACACGTTAAAAAACATAATGATAAACAAGAGTAAAATAAATAATGAAAACCTTGTTTGACTGTTTGTGTCTTTCGGCTTTTTCCGGTTAGGAGTCGCCACAGCGGAACTCCGGTCCGCTAATGATTGGTAGTGGATTTTTACGTACCGAGTTACCAGCCCTGACGCACAAACTTCAAGGAAGGCATGCCCCATTCACGTATGCCTCCACACAGAAGACACTCTAGCTGAGAATTGAACGGGATAGCGTCTTGCTATGAGGCGACAACGCTACCGCAGCACCACCACCGCAAATAATGAAAACCTAAAATCTAAAAATATGCATACATAACCAATATGGAATAAAACTTCAAAGGACAAAATCAGCAGCTTGGCTAATAATGAAATAGCAATAACAATAAAAAATAAACCAATAATCTACACACAACTGAACAATAAAAACAAAATTATAGAAATTCCTTGACTATGGGCATTTTTAAGTTTAAAGGGGATAATGTCTGCTACTTTTTGCTTGGAGATTGCATTTTCCCTTACTGATTAGTCCTTCTGCCAAGCCATGAACATTTTAGCTAGGTCAATATTTCTAATCCATTGTACTGAATGAAATCTAGGTCATACTTTTCTGGTGCTACTTTTGATAAGATATTGTTGATACCTTGACAGAACAAAGTGAGCTGAGATGCACACTATTGATGTAAAAAGTACTTTTTCTAAGCTCCTAGTTGCAGGCATTCTGAGTATTCAGTGTTTTGTAGTCATTGTGCTTGCAGGTAACCTGGAAGTTTATTCAGGACTATATTTTGTCTGTATCAACATGTTATTTTATTCAGAAATAATCCACTGTACACTCTGTTACCTCTTCTCTTTGTTACAGAGTTATATTGAAAATGGCAAAAAATATATAAGCTCCAGATCGATTTGATGAAAGGTTCACAATGCCAAGTAGCACATAGAGGTGCCTACTTAATGGCTTAAAGCCGAAAATCCTTGTTGTTTCTGGTGTGCATAAAACTGAATGGTAATTGTGTTGGGTTGTTTTTCTTGATGCATACTGTAAAAAAAAAATAGTGAATGATTACAGTAAATAGGCCGTTAGAATTCTGAATATGATCAGAGATGCCAGTTAAAACCTAGCCAAGGATGTCCTTATTGCCTGATGTTATGTCTGTCCTAGTCTGTCCTTTGACTTAGCTGAAGTTTTAGATGATAAGAAAATTTCTAAGAACAAGTCAATATTGAAATCCACTGTGATAATACTGTCTGTGTAGAGAACAGGAGTGTGGGCTTTAAATCCAGTCATGCTCCTACAATTAGTTTCTCTGTCACCAGAAATCTGTGCAGTTTAAGCCAAAACTTAGAAATCACACAAATAAGCTGAGTAGAATGATATCATCAGTGATTCATTTTCACAGAGTACACAAAACACTTGGCATTTCCTGTGTGTTTGGCTTGTATCCAGTGACATCCTTGCACAAATGAGTACTTTAAATTGATTTTTTTCCAGATATTTAAATGCATTGCTGCTGTATTTTAAAATAATTTACCATATTTTCTGTACTTTATTCATAGATTCATAGGAAGTTACTAGGCTAGCAGCCCTAGAGCACTTACAAGCTTAGCCACGTTAATCCCAAGTATCCCCATTTGTTCTTTTTGGGTAGTTTGCATTTGCAGAACAATTTTATGAATAATGGGTTTGTGATCAACACTGGCTAACCCTATCCACAAGGGACATAAGTGCCGCCCCAGGGTCAAATTTGCAGTCTCCCATCCAATTATCTAGGTTGCATTTGAATAGGCTCAGTAAGGAGCTGTGTTTTACATGAATAGGAAGTCTATTCCAGAGAAGCAGCAGTCTCTGGGAGACATATCTGTCTCTCCAGCATGTTCTGTTAATGTCACAGGCTAGGTTGAGATCCCTAGAGTGAGTGACTCTTGTGCCATTTGACTTGCAGATGTGCAGCATTTCTATTAGGGCAGGGTTGGAGATTGCCCTATAGGCCAGGCACAATTCACCTATCAGCACCCCATAAGATACAAAGTAGAGTGACAGGGCTTTCAGCCTGTCCATGTAGGTCATTGTTTGGATTCCCTGTATTAGTGAGAAACCTCTGGGGTCTCTCCAGCTGCTGCAGGTGTCTGATTAGGTACATGCAAAATGGTGTATTATACTCTATTAATGGTCTGATGAGGGTCAAGTACAGTGGAGTTATAACATCCCTTGACCTAAATGCTATGCCCTTGCTTATGAGGTGAGCTATGTAGAAGGATTCCCTTACCACTGTGGAAAATTGGCAGTCAAAGTTCAGATTGCTATCAATCTATGTTCCCAAGTCTCGCACCACTGGGTTGGAAGTCGGGGGGGGGGGTGCTGTCAATATCGTAATTTGTAAGGAATTCTGTTTTGCCATAGGGAATAGTAATGCATTTTTTTGCATTTAATTTTAGACCATGGCTTTGGCACCAATCATTTGTTTGTGTTAGCCCTTCTTGTAATATATTGACATCATTAGGGGACTCAGTGATTGCTCCCAGTTTGCATTCATCAGTGAACTTGGTGAGCCAGAGGTCATCTACTTTGGCCTGGACTTCTGAGAAATAGATGCCAAACAGCAAGGGACCCAGCATAGACCCCTGTGGTACTCCACTGGTGATGGATCTACTGGTGGAGGTGGAGTCATCAGTTTTGACAGAGTGTGTTCTGTCTATGAGCCAATTGGCTATCCCTCTAGTAACGTAAAGATTAATCCCACGCTGGGAGAGTTTCTCAATGATGCTAGAGTACGGGATTGTGTCAAAAGCATTGGCAAGGTCAAAATAGGCTGTGTGCACTGTCTTACCTTCATCCATGGCTTTGGTGACATTCTCAGTTAAGTCTTACCAGGTTTAATAAGCATGATCTACCCTTAACAAAGCCAAATTGGGTTGGGTCCAGCGTTTGGAGATTGCCTATGTCCTTATTTAAAGGTCCATGATAATTCTTTCCATGGCCTTGCAGATGAGGCTGGTTAGACTTATGGATCTATAGTTCCCAGGGTCAGTTGATGGCCCCCCTTTGTACAGGGGAATTACTGTTGCTGTTCTTCATTCTGCAGGAACAAAGCCAGTTCTCAAGTTATGATTAAAGAGAACACCAAGTGAGTCCACTAGGTCTTGTTTTAGATTGTTTAGTAAACAACCTGGGATATTATCTGGTCCCATTGAGGCCATGATTTTGGCCTTGGTGAGCACAGAGATTACCTGTTCTCTAGAGATACTAGGGATAGGGCTCGTGTCAGGTATGCTTTGGGATATGGGTAGGGGGTGAAGTTTGCACTGAATCTGTCAGTTAGCAGGTTGGCGATATCTTTCATTGTAGTATGAGTGATCCTATCTACAACAAGTTTGGTACATAGCTGGGCATTCCCTTTTAGACTTTGACCATAGTTGAAGAATGCCTTATAATTATCCTTGGCTAGGGATGCAATTTTAGTTTTGCAATTTGCTTTAGACGACTTTACAAGATTTCTGATTTTCTTGTTTAGGCTAAGGAGGGGACTCTTCCTCTGACAACTGTGTCTTATGTCAGTACATGCAAAAGGGAGATATGCTTTTCTGCCCTTATTTAAAAAAATATTAAAACCAATGTAAGAGGTGGCTATAACTCACTGCAGGTGGTTTACAGAGTGAGTTGCACTGACTGTAAAGCATTTTATGTGGGGAAAATGCTCAACAGACTTAAAAGAAGGATTTCTGGCCAGCTTTCTGAAATTAGAATTAAGGGCAAGAATAATACACTAGCTTGGCACCTGCAGCTTCACAAAAGACACACTGGCTTTAAATTTCAAATTATTGACCATGTGGACCTTTTAGAACTGGTAGGAGACATCCTTAATCTTTTACAAAAATGTGAACTAGTGTGGCAGCTGAAACCGAACTCTTTTAGAAATTTGGGGCTTAATTATTATTGCTCCATAAAAAGCATATTAGATTTCAGAAAACTACCCCACTGTTTGAACGACTATTAAAAGACTGATATGGGACTGATTAATGCTGATATTACTTGCTAATATTGGGCCAGATTTACGAAGGCTTGCACGGAGTCTTAAGAGTAGTGTAAGATGGTAGACAGCAGTATGCCGAGTGATCCAGCAACAGCCGGCAGGGGCGTGCATGAGAGCTTCTAAAGCTACTCTTGCACGGACAGTGTTATGGTATGCAAATTACCTCATTTGCTACTGAAAGCTGTGCAAATGAGGTAAATTTGCGATCCAGGAAACACTAACCTGTCCGTGGAAGAGTAGTGTTATTTGCAGAAATGTACTCCATTGGTAACGGAGTACTGTTCTACAAATAGCTAAACGGTGCTATGACAGCTCCAAATAAAGGATGCATCTAGTTGAGGAAGCATGCCAATGGCCAAATATAAAGCCAGTGGCATTTGCAAATGTTGTAAATCCTTAAAATCCATTTTTTCCCCCGATCACCGATGTTTAAGCGTAGCGCAGTGGCGTTCAAACATGCTGCACTTTAAATAAAATGAAAAAAAGTGAAAAATAGCCACAAATGGGCATTTTCACTAAAAAGCTTGTTCTGCCATGCAGGTGAATGTCAGGATGAAAACAACATGGCCACTGAGTAGTGGCTGCTAAGGGGGGGGGAGCTTAGTGTGAGAGATGTAACCAAGTATTAGTAGGCAATCCTATGCAAATGAGGATAAGGATAGTGAATCCCAATTTTCCCCGGCATGTGAGCCATGTCCCTAGAGTTTAAGTGTAGGAGTAGGGGAGTAGTAGAAGATAGGTGACATCATGAGGTGGTATGTCTGAAAGACTGTAAGCTGATTGGAGCACAGTGGCTTGTGTTTGCCCTGAGTTGCTCAGGATTGCAAGAGGCATGTCTACAGTTGTCCTAGCTGAAAACAAGAAACCAAAGGTGTACGCCGTGGATATATCTGAAATTTCTTGTAAACGGGCACACAGTGTGTGCGCACATGTGCGCGAGTGTGCACTTGTTTGCGCGGCACTGCCCCTTGTGAAAGCAGAAAGGGAAAAAGGAAGGAAAAGAAGTAGTAGAAAGTTAACCAAGGAGAACTAGCAGAGCTGCCAGGTGAAATATATCAGAATCAGCTATCTACACAGGCAGTAGACTAGCCCAGTCCAACCCAGCACTTTAAATTCTGCAAACAGCAGTCTACCCTGTTTTTCCCAAGAACTCTGCAACACTGCAGTATACAAAGAGTGTAAACTTAAAAAGCTTAAGTCAGACAAGACGTTAGGGGCTGCTATTGCTATCATAAACCAGCATGTGCAAGATGCTGAGGGTGGTGATGTTGTGAATGCTGCTGAGCAACCCACAGTGAGGAGACGGAGAAGAGTGTACAGACCCAGGGTAACCTACCAGGGGCTACATGAGCTGGAGATAGTGGAACGCTATACAGTGGACAGAGACCTCCTGCAGCAAATTGATGAGCTATGCAGGCCATGCCTCACACACAGAACCAACAGAGGGGAGTCCATCCCAGTGGATACCAAGGTATGTGTTGGCCTACGAATACTAGCTACAGGTACCTTCCAGAGACCAAGTGGTGATATGATGGGGATTTCAAAGGCATCAGCATCCAGGGTACTGCACCAGTTTCTGGATGCCATGTCAGCACATGTCAGAGAGCACATATATTTCCCCAATTCCAGTGAGGCATTGGCCAGCAATATGCATCTTTTCCACCAAATAGCAGAATACCCTGAGGTAGTGGGTGCAATAGACTGCACGCACATACACATCAAAGCACCACCCGGTGAGCGGGGTAGGGTCTACATCAACTGCAAGGGCTTCCCCTCCATCAACTGCCAGGTTGTGTGTGATGCCCAGGGCATAATAATGAATGTGTGTGCTGGCTGCCCTGGAAGCGATCATGATTCCCACATCTGGCATCTGACACAGCTGTACCAGAGATTTGCCAATGGGGACATCCCTGACGGTCACCTAGTTGGGGATGCTGGATATGCACTGGAGCCGTGGCTGATGACATCCATCAGAAATGCACACACACCCAAACAAGAACTCCATAATGAGGCACATGCACAAACAAGAAACATTATTGAGCATGTGTTTGGGATGGTCGAGTCAGGGTTCCGGTGCCTGGACACATCTGGTGGAGCCTTGCAGTACTCACCAACTACATGTACCCAAATTGTCATGGTATGTGCCATGCTACACAATATGATCCTGTGAAAACAGCTGCAGCAGGAACAGCATGGGGCAGGGCCAAACAGCCCCCCACCATTGCCAAGGCCTGCACAGGCACAGCGTGACTCAGAGGAGGAACAACCTGAACCTGCCCCAGTAGGCAGAAGAAGGCATGCCCAATATGCCTTGGCCTTGGCAAAGAGGCAACGCATAGCACATACACTGACTCAGTAGGAACCCTGGAAATGACACCTCTCTCTGACTCGCACATACAATAAAAGGGATGCCTAATTTGACACTACCTGTTTTCAAACATGTATAGGGAGTGTACTATGTGCATCCGACATAGGCAGCCCTGCAGCACCACCTGAGGCATGATTGCCCTATTTTAAGCAATATAAAGCAGTGCTAAACACATTTTACCACTATTTAGCATATTTAAGCACAATTGCATGGAGCTGCGCACCGCGCAAACTAGCACAACGTTGGGCAACATTGGCCAACGTTGGGCAATGTTGGGCAAAGTCAGGCAAAGTCGAGCAAGGTCGGGTAAACACGCTCACACCTGCTTTACTGTTCCTTAACGAGTCAGATCTGCCCAGCAGGAAAATAAAAAGCAGTGACAGGGCTCAAACTCAGGATACTGTGCACTATAGTCACAGTACTGAACCACTAAGCCATGACAGCATTTCACTGCCACAGACACAGCAGGACAATTGTAGACTAACGCAAACACAAACAAATGCTGTATCATACCCTCTGAACTTCCCCCCAGGCCTATGCAGACAGATAACAGCAGGCCAGGCAGTGTGATGTGGGTTGGGTAGGCTATGAAGTCACAAACTAATATACGTGAAATTGGAAGCTAAGATCTGTACTACAGTAGTATGCCTCAAGCCAGTACGATAGGCAACAGTACAGACTGAAATGGAGTACCTGACATAGCAGTGCAGGCCTAGCAAATGTGTATAAGTGTCAGGTGAACCCCTCATCCTATGTACACCCACAGTAACAATCAGGCGTGCCCCCCGGGTAGAAATGTACAAATAATAGCTGTCCCCCCTCTATGTAGAAATGTTGATAAGTCTATGCAAAGTGACTCATGGAAGCCCTGCAGGCACAGCGTGCTTCCTGTCGATGTACAACACAAAGGTGAGCCCTGACGTAAAAACCAACTTGATTTTTCACACACATATAGCGTATATGTCCATACTGGGCATGCTCACACACAAACAAATTTAGCAAATTTCAGTCAGCAACATACTGAAAGGTCATACTGGGCATGCTCACACACTTAAATAAACAAAGCAAATGTCAATCAACAACATACTGAAAGGTCATACTGGGCATGCTCACACACTTAGGCCATGTCTGAGTACAGCAGTGGGCCACACATATCTGGCAGTTGCAGTTCTTACCCCAGAAACTTGTCACTATTCACCAATTCTGCCTTGCGTACACAGTTATATGAAAACAGACCCATATAATATATTGGACTCCTGTCATAATCAAACTATGTACTACAAGTACTTAAGTTGTTCAAAGAAAGTGAAAATTCAAAGAAGATCAATAAATCTCTGATCAGTATCATCAATAAACAATGAGCACGCCTAACATTATCCAATCCATGTTCTGGCAAAAATATTGTCAAAGAGCCCATAGAGAACCATGAAGCTTTCTTTCGCTATGTCATAAATATCAATGTAAACTCATATATGTTCTGAGTCAGTGCAAACTGTAAATGAATACATGTACATGACTGACATTGCCAACATCTTGTCAGACAGGGTCATACATATTTACCCCCCTCTCACTGACAAAAGGGCCCATTATCATACCTGGAGATTGTGAAAACCCAGAAATCACATATACAATGGTTACACAGCACTTTCCAAACCTAAAAACATGGCGTCTATAGGATGACATGGTTTCCCTAGCTGTGTCATATGTGAACTCCAAAATAAACAGACCCTGCACCTGAACAGTCTGTTGAGACTCACCCTCTGTACAGGATATTACAGCAATGTTTGGCACACTCCACAAGTGTTGGTGCACAACAGACCATGAGAACTATTGCCTTATAAGCCTATTAAGCCTGATCTGCAAGGCCATGGAGTACATCATGATGGAACTCATAAACAGAGCTATTGGGAACCTACAAACACCCAACCCTACCAATTTTAGTTTGGTCAGGGGCAGATCATGGTTCCCAAACCTGCTAGACTGCTTTCAAGGCAGTCACCCAGGACATACATCAATGAAATGAGCTACACACGTCCCACATAGACCTTGAAAAGCCCTTTTCCAACATCCCAGACACATGTTGTATCCACAAAATCAACAACCTGTGCATAAATATGTATGTTATCTGATGGATTGCCAACTGGGGCACAGATAGATCCCACAATGTAAGAATTGTGGTCTCCTGTTCAAGCTGGTAACAACTGCTGTCCCCCATAGCTCAGTCCTGGAACCCCTCCTGTCTGGTGTATACTTTTCAGACATACAGTCAAACACATGAGGAACTGCAGTGGTGGTGCTGCGGTAGCATTGTCGCCTCATAGCAAGACGTTGTCCCATTCGATTCTCAGCTAGAGCGTCTTCTGTGTGGAGGCATACGTGAATGGGGCGTGCCTTCATTGAAGGTTGTGCATCAGGGCTGGTAACCCGGAGCTTAAAAATCCACTACCAATCATTAGCGGACCGGAGTTCCGCTGTGGCGACCCCTAACCGGGAAAAGCCGAAGACACAAGCAAACAGTCAAACACACGAGGGCTATGTTTAGCAAAGTTTGTGGATGATTGCAAAAAAGTTGTCATAATCGATGTTTGGGACAACAGAGACATCCTTAAAAAGGGTCTCAGTCAGACATATGTGGTGTCAAAATTATGGCCTCGATCTACAGTCATACAAATACCACATAGGTGCCAACACCCTAAATATGAAGGTGATAATAAGGGATCTATGGACACATGTGGATAGTCATCTCTACTTCCAGAAACACATTCACAAAGTGGTCAGAAAATCATGCTATGTGTTTCGACAAACTGCCAAGGTCTTTGCATGTAGGTCAAAGGAGGTTCCCTCTACTCATCAGTCATCAGACCCGTTAGAGAGTACCACAACACACTTGCGATGAATCTGACTAGGCACCTTCAGCAGCTGGAAAGACCACTGAAGTACCTCAACAAGAGGATTACTGGCCTCAAACAGTTGCCCCATGCAACAAGACTGAATTTAACTCAATCTGTATTCTGTTGCATACTGTCTACTCAGGAGATCTCTGCCCAAAAGACAGGTCCATGTCCAATGCAGAACTGATGTACATGCGCTATCTGAAGTAAACCCAAGCTCACTGTACCACATGCTCTAGGGATATCATCATCACAGCATTAAATAGAACATGTTGGAGGGATACATTACTAACTCACAGATTTCCCTTGCTTTGGAACAGGCTCCCAACCGACATTAAGCTGAGTCCTTCACTGACACTCTTCTAGGGGAGCCTTGATCAGTGTATGTGAAACTGAACTGTCACACCATGGATCACTTCATCAGCTCTACTACACAGAGGCCTAGGGAACTAACTCCATGGGTGGTGATAGCTGCACACTCTGGCCATACTAATATATGCCTTCAGGCAGATAGCCTATTACCTACCTATGTACCTATATATATATGTAGGGGAAACACAGTATAATAAGCCAAAGATGGATGGGCAGAGATGTGTGTAAGAGGGTGACCATGACAGGGAGCCATCCAGGACTGTCCCACCCAGCACACATCCCAATGGCATGAAAGACATGAGGTGCACATCTCTCCCCCTGTATGTAAGAGCCACCAGTATCTGTAAGCATTACAGTGTATGTGGTCCATGTGCCTGCTGTACAACATGACTGTACAATGAAGTACACATCTACTATCTGTAGACATGTACCTGTCACATAGGTTCATAGGTATGTAGTAGACTATCTCCACGAAGGCATATATCAGCCTACGCAAGTTGTGCAGCTTTCACCACACCATTGGGTAGTCTCCCAAGGCCTAGTTCTAATACTTAGTACCCTAAGCACCTTTCTAGTGGGGCTGCTGATGTGATGCCTGGCATGAATTGTCTGTTTCCCATTAACTCATCAAGGTTCCAATTGAAGAGTGTCAGCGAGGGGTTCTGTCTGATGTACATTGGGACTCTGTTCCACAGTAAGGCAAGTGTCTGGGATGGTACTCTATCCCACCAGCATGTTGTATTCATCATTCTGATGAGGTTCATATCCCTGGAATGTGTAGGGCAACTCACTGTTGTTATCTGTAGATGGAGCATGTTCAACAGTTGTGTGTTGGACATGGCTCTGTATGTTAGGCAGAGTGTGCCTCTGAGTAGGCAGTACACAACGAAGAACAGATTTAGTTTTACCAGTTGTGTTGCATAACACAACTGTTTGAGGCTGATAATCCTCTTGGTGATGTACCAATGTGGTCTCTGGTCTCTACAGCTGCTGGATATGCTAAGTCGAGTACATCCAAAATGGTGCATTATACTCAATGATGGGTCTGATGATGTAAGAGTAGAGTGCCAACACTACCTCTTTGGATCCTGATGCAAACCCTTTGTTGATTAGGTGGGCCACATAGGATCTCCCAATCACTTTGGCAACATGGTTGTCAAAGGAACGATGACTATCTACTTGTGTCCCCAGATCCCTTATCACCTTGTCATTTTTAAGGGGGTAACACCTATGTGGTAGTTTGTGGGTATTTTGTTTTCAACATAGAGGATCACTATGCATTCCTCCACAGTGAGCTTGAGGCCATGATTCTGACACCACACATCTGTTTCATAGAGTCCCTTCTGGAGAATATGTCTGTCTTCCGGGGAATCTGTTATGGCAAACACTTTACAGTTCCCAACAAACTTAGTCAGCCACAACCCTCCTGTGTTAGCATGTATATTTGAGAAGTCTATACCAAACAGGAGGGACCCCAGGACTGAACCCTGGGGGACACCAGTCATTACCAGTGTAGAGTCTGACATGTAGCCAGCAACTCTTAATGTGCGGGATCTATCTGTTAGCCAGTTTGCAATCCATCTTGTGATGTATGGATTCATGGCCAGGTTGGTGAGTTCATCTATGATACCTAACTGAGGAATGGTGTCAAAGGACTTAGCGAGGTATAGGTAGGCTGTGTTGAGCTCATTTCAATCATCTGTAGCCTGGGTAACTGTCAAAGAAATCCTCCCAATTCAGGAGGCGTGGTCTGCATTTCACGAAGCCAAACTGGGTGTGCTCAACTGTGTGAAGGTTCCCAATCTCTGTATTGTTGACTTCCATTATGATTGGCTCCATTGCCTTGCAGAACACACTCGTCAGGCTCATAGACCATGAATGCCAAGGGATTTTTGTGACCCCACCCCTGTGGAGTGTGAAGAACATTGCTGTGCAATATTCTATGGGTACATATCCTGTAAGAGAGCATGTAGAGGGAGTTGTTGGTATCCTTGATGAATATGGATACATCCTCACCCTATGTGCTATGATTCAGGTTCTGATGCTGGAAGGTATGGAATGAGTAGTATCCTGGTAGTGCTCTCTGGAGCCTTGAACTAGGTTTCTGTTACTGCACAGATATCAATATTCTCCATACTGAGAAGTGCCTCGAGTGTGTGCATTTGGAGGCTGAGACTTCTGGCAATGAGTAGCATTTAGCTCACTTTGTAGTTATTTGTGTTGGTTACGGGGTTTGGTTTGTCCTGCGTGACCAGTGTTCCACACCTGAAGTCAGTGCCTCACTGGTCCCATGTGACCATAAGCTAATTACCCTACATATCCACATTCTGGACCCACACCCCCATTAAGGAAGCCATGTTAAAAAATGTCTCCATAGCCAACTTCAGGCTTCTTAAGACAGAAGTGCTGAACTGCAGGACACCCATGCAGATGGATAATACAGTTATGACTACTGAATCCTTCACAATTGCACTTTATAAGCACTTACATGACTGCATGCATCGTGCTATCCCAAACAGAACCAAGATGCTATCCTCCAAGAAAAGGAAGCCAATTTGGTGTTTCCCTGCCATAAACAAACTGCACAACTGAAGGAGGAAACTGTTGCAAAAGAGGGTAAAATACCATGAGGGGAGGAGCTGCATGGTCAATATCAGTAAGAAGCTGTGATCCCTGATAAAACCTTCCAAAGCTAGTTATGAAGACAAAATCGACACTGATTCTAAAGACAACCACAAAGCATTCTATAGCTATGTCAAGAATCTCAATGGCAACACTCAGATCTGCTCTGAGTTACTGCTCAATGGCACTAAATATACAGACCCAACTGATATTGTCAACATCCTGGCAGATAGGATCAGTGCTAACTTTACCCCCCTCTCACCCATGAAAGAGCACATCTCTATAATGGAAGACTGCAAGGTTGCTGTCATCACGGTTGCACAGGTAAAAAACACTCTCCAAAGCCAGGAACACAGCATCCATGGGACCAGATAACATCCCAGGCTGTGTTCTACACAAACTACAGAACGAACAGGCACCACACTTATGTACCATGTTCAGTCATAGCCTCACCTCAGGCTTTGTGCCTGCTGAATGGCGCACAATGATGGTTATCCCACTACACAAGGGGGGAGCCACCATGTACCCCAGGAACTAGTGCCCCATTAGCCTGATGAGCCTGCTCTGCAAGGCCATGGAATGTATCATCATATAACTTATAAAAAAAGACATTGGTAATCTCCAAACTCTGGACCACAACCATGTTGGGTTTGTAAAAGGCAAATTATGTCTCCTAAACCTGATAGATGTCATTGAAGCAGTCACCAGAACCGTAGACAAGGGTAAGGTGGTTCACACAGCCTATGTAGATCTTGCCACGGCTTTCAACACCATCCCCCACTCTGGAATTATAGATAAACCCACTAAACTAGGTATAAATTGCTATGTCACAAGATGGGTTGCCAACTGGCTCACTGACAGAACACACACTGTGAAAGTAGCAGACTCCAAGTACGACTTTGGACCAGTGACAAGTGCAGTACCACAGGGTTCAGTCCTGCGTCCTATCCTGTTTGGTATCTACTTCCCTGAAGTAAACTTTAACATGGAAGGTTGGTGGCTAATGAAGTTTCCAGATGACTGCAAACTAGGAGCCATAATTGAAACTACTAAAGATGTGGACATCCTACAAAAGGGCCTCACCGAGACAGATGCCTGGTGTCAAAGCCATGGCCTCAAGCTCAATGCCAAAAATTGCATTGTCATCCCCTTTGGTAAAAACTCTGTAGCCATGAACTACAACATAGGTGGTAGAATACTTAACACTGAAAGTGTGATAAGAGACCTTGGATCACAGGTGGACAGTGGACACACCTGTGATAATCACATCCCCACAGTAGTTAGGAAACCCTTCTACATGGCACACCTCATCACAAAAGGTGTCTCATGCAGCATAGAAGAGGACATTGTTCCCCTCTACTCATCACTCACTAGATCCATAATAGAGTACAATGCCCCTTTTGCTATGTACCTCACAAGACATCTACAACTGGAAAGCCTGCAGAAATACCTCACAAAGAGCATTAGCAGCCTGAAATACATGCCATACACAGACCATCTCAAAATGCTCCAGCTGTACTCTCTCACATATCGCCTACTCAGAGGTGATCTCTGCCTAACATACAAAGCTATGTCAAACACAGAGCTGTTGGACATGCTCCACGTAAAACACTCACAATCCCTCTGATCTTCGGCCTCAAAACCCAGAGTGAAATACAAAAGGAAGGGGTGTATCCATTTACCTTATGGATACCCACACCTTCAGGTCAGTGGCACAGCATGAGGCCTTGGAGACCATGCAAGTGCAACTAACATTGGGCAAAGCTGCTTATCAGATTGTAGCCTGCTACAGATCACCTACCTTGTCTCAGGAACCTCACTCAGTATTCCTGAGAACAGTGAAAAATATAAAGGTCCTACCAAACACCATTTTATGAGGAGATTACAACTACCCAAACATTGACTGGGAGAATTACTCGTGTACAACGTTCTTTGCCCAATGCTTCCTAGAGTTTAAAAACTCAAATGCCCTGGAACAGCTGGTCACCACACCCACTAGAGGGACAACATACTGGACCTGATCATCACCAACATGGGGTGCCAGTGTTCCACAACAGAGATAAACCCCTCGCTGGTAATATCAGATCATAAAGTAATCACACTGGACATCCACATCCCGCCCCGCCCAGTCAAGGAAACCACTGTGAAGAAATTTTCAAAAGCAAACTGCACACTTCTCAGGACCAAAGTGGAAAGTTCCAAAGCCCCCTTGCTATAGGATAATGCTATACAATCTGCAAAATCATTTACAAGTGCATTCTATGAGAATCTACAGGGGATGCATGGATCGAGACATCCCAAATAAAACCAAGACGCACTCCTCCAAAAATAAGAAACCAATCTGGTGGTCATTGCCCATAAATAAGCTATACAACAGAAGGAGGAAATGAACACATGATAGAGCAAACTTCACAAAAGGAAAGGCATCACTGATCATTATTAGGAAGAAACAATGATCACTCATAAAATAATCCAAGGCCAGTTTCTAAAGACAAATTGCCAAGGAATGTAAGAATAACAACCACAAAGCCTTCGTTAGCTTTACCAAACATTTAGGTGGCAACTCTCAAATATGCTATCAACTACTGCAAAATGGCAAAAAATACACTGAACCAACTGACATTGCCCACATCCTGGTGGACAAGTTCAGTGCAAACCCCCCCATCACCCCCAAAAGGGCTTGTGTCCATCCCAGAAGAATGCAGAGCCCCAGACTTCATGGACATGCAGGTAAAAACAGCCCTCTCCAAAGCTAAGAACACAGCATCAATGGGACTGGATGGTGTCCCAGGCTGTGTCTTACACCAGCCCCAAAAGGAACTACACCCTCACCTACATTCACTGTTCAGACTCAACCTTACCACAGGCTACGTACCCAAAGAATGGCATACAGTAACAGTCATCCAGCTCCACAAAGGTGGTGCCACAACAGAACCTGGAAACTATTGCCCTATAGGCCTACTCAGCCTGGTCTGCAAAGCTATGGGGCAAATTATCATGGAACCCATAAACAGAGACATTGGGAACCTCCAGACACTGGACTCTACCCAACTTGGCTTTGTTAAAGACAGAACCTGCCTCCTAAACCTAGTTGACTTCTTTGAAACAGTTACCAAGGACACAGATGGAGGTGAAAGTAGTCCACACAGCCCACCTGGACCTCACTAAGGCCTTTGACACCATTCCCCACTCTGGCATCATGGACAAGCTTACCAGCTTGAACATTAACACCTATGTCACAGGATGGGTGGCCAACTGGCTCACAGATCAGAAACACATGTTCAGAGTAGCAGGTGCCATGTCCGACTCTAAACCAGTCACAAATGGCATCCCACAGGTCTTGGTCCTGGGACCCCACCTGTTCAGTAGATACTGCTCAGAGGTACAAGCAAGCACGGGAGGAGTATGGCTGAACAAGTTTGCAAATGACTGCTAACTGTGGTCCATAATTGACTCTACAGCTGACACAGACATCCTCCAGAAGGGTCTTACAGAGACAGATACCTGGTATCAAAACAATGCCCTCAAGCAGAATGCCAAAAAATGCATAGTCATCCCCTTTGGATAAAACAAAGTGCACACAAATTACCACATAGGTGGTAATCCAGTATGTACGGAGAATGTAATTATGGCCCTGGGGACCCAGGTAGATAGTAAACTTTCCTTTGATGATCACATTGCCAAACTGTTTAGAAATTCCTTCTATGTAGCCCACCTAGTGTCACCTAATGTAACCCACTTTGTCTAGTCTGATGATGTCACCATCCTACAAATATACCTATGGAAAGGAGAACTCCCAGTAATGTGTATAGCGCATTGTTTAAATGCATACTGCTGTGTTATCATAATGTAGTTAGGTAGAGGTTTGAATCCTGTACTTGACAAATGTGTGTGTGTGTTTCCTTGGAGAGGAGCAACCTTTTTGGAGACTACTAAAACACCTCAAAAGTGGTATACTTATCTTTGTCAAGTCTGATGATGTCAACATCCTACAAATATACCTGTGGAAAGGAGAACTCCCAGTAATTTGTATAGGGCGTTGTGTTAATGCGTACTGCTCTAGTATCATAAAGTAGTTTAGTAGGGGTTTGAATCCTGCACTTGGAGACTATGTGTGTGACACTGTTGGTCAATGTGATGTGGGTTTTGCTTTTACTACTGTATGACATATCACAATGACAACAGTATGTGCATTACACATGTCAGGTAGCTGTGTGGTAAATACATATACATACATGTGACCTCAATTATTTCATAGGTGGGAACCCTGCTTTCTCCATGAACACATCTGTTATCTTTGCCAGAGTGTGCTGCCGCTTTCCAGACCTTAGGTCACATCTGTATGCTTGTGACAAGCCTAGCCACTGCAGTGATCCCTGGCCTACGTCATCCATTTCACATACACTCATTACGGTTTCTATTGAATAGTGTGAGTGAGGGTTTATGCCTGAGGTATATTTGAAACCTGTTCAAAAGCAGCAAAGTCTGCCAAAGATGGCTAGTTATTATAGGTGTGCAACAACCTTTGTGGATATGCATGCAGACCCCTTATTGCTTATGTGATCCACACAGGGATTTTCAAAACCCTTTGGAAATGTGATTATCAAAGGAGAGATGACGTAACACGTGGCTCTATGTATACATCGGTACCTGTTCAACATTTTGGGGGCTACTACCTATGTGGTACTCCGGGGATACTATGTTTTGTAAAAGTGGATGACTATGCTTTATTTGGCTTATAGCTTTACAGCATGGGTTTGACACCAGGTATCTGTCTGTATGATACCCTTTTGGAGGATGTGTGTGTCATCTGGAGAATGCATTATAGCCCACAGTATGCATTGCCAGATGTGGCCAGACATATCCCTACTGTGTTTGCTTGTACCGAAGTAAGCTATATGGCAAACAGAAGTGGTCCCAGGACTGAATGCAGGTGAATACCACTGGTTACTGGCATAGAATAGTACTTGAAGGCTGCAAATGTTACTGTGTGTCCTACATCTGTGTGTCAGTTGTCAAGACATCCTCTAACTATTGTTTAGTCAGGCTGTTGAGGTTATGTATACTACCAGAATGCAAACCAATGACAGATAGTAACAACAGTATCACCCACAGCACAGTTTCAAACTGTGTCATACACACACGTGTACTCAAGTTCCAAAATGCGTGTAGTACAATGCATACAGGCCACCAATAGAAACTATGGAGTATTAACACTTTCTAATACAGGGCATGTCACCCTGCCCATGTGTCCAATATGCACGTACATGCAGACAGTGCACCTCAACCATGTTCACAAATGTACACCTGCAAATCTATCCTGCACACATCCCACACTTACTTTCCACTCTCTAACACATGCTGACAAAACTACACACATCAGCCAAGTAGCACTTGGGCACAGACAATACACAATTGGAATAAACACTGGTGTAAACAATACTACATTGATAATTACAGCTTTACTGCATCACGCCTGCTCAGCTACACCTTCAAGGATATCATTACACTTTACTGCTGACAACATGCTAACATTGCTATTCTGTTATAAAGTCACCCTGTGCATCAGCACCATGTTAGCTTGTTCCTGCATCAATGTTACAGATGACAGGAGGTGGCACAAATTTCATCATATGCACAGGGTGTGTTGTTGGTTTGCCAGACGCCTACATTGAGCCATACAATCGACATGTGTGTGTGAGTCTGTGTGTGAGGGCCAAGAGTACTGTTATAGGCCAATGTGGATGTAATGTGTGCGGGTATGTGTTTGCCCTAGGTGTCTGGTTTATGTGTGTGTGTCTGCATGCACACATTTCCACCATGTGGCTGCCATATACGGGGATTTGTAGGACAGCTACAGACTGTACCTGGCAGGCTTTACAGATCACCGTCTCTGGCCACGTATACAGAACCTGTGCCTGGCAGGGGTGCTACAGACAGTATCAGATACTATTCTAGACTCTGTACTATCCTCAGAGGTTGAAATATGTCCACTGGATCCAGGTCCCTGCTGGGACTGGCCAGAGCCACGTGCATGTGGTCTTCTAGGATGGTCTATGGACAGCACCCCCAAAAATTGCTGGGGCTGGTACTGGCACTACGGGAGTGGCTATGACTTGATGGACGTCCATGGCGACTGCCAGCTGATGATGTTGCTGGCATACATCCACGTCGACGTCTCAACCATCTTGCACTGTCCTGACGCATGGACATGACATTGTGGAGGACATCTAATGTCTCACCCCGATGTCTATCAATGACCTCAGTGTAATTACGTATGGCACCTGCTAGGTCACGGATACTGTCATTTACAGAGGTGTTATGAGCCCTCTGTGCCCTTAGTCCCTGTCTGGTGTATCACTCCATACGTGCCTGTGCCTCCTTGACAGCCTGGAACATGCGTGTGGTTGTAAGAGGTGTGGCACATCTGCCAGGGGCATGATGACCAGCAGTGCTCTGACGAGAACCCCTGGACATCTGCCTATGTGGTACCATTCCAGATATCTGGCTATGGCTGCTGTGTCCTGATGCATGTGCCATAGATACCACACTGTCCTGGCCATTGCCGACTGTACACTGTCCTTCTGCTAAGGGCATTGGTGATGATGGATGTACAGGCAGTATGACTGTGTGCATGGATGGGGTGGAGACTTGTGTCCTGTCAATTGGTGGCCCAACAACAGACCCTGACAAACATGCCTGTGCCTCAACACACCTATCCTCATTATCACTATTTGTGTCAGTGACATCAGGTTCCATGCTGCACTGAACCAGCCCAACCTCAGCACCTGTGAGAGTAAAACAGGAAACACACTTTAAGACCTGTCCATGATGTCAGAACACATGCACACATGCACACATGCACACATGCACACAAATGCACTCCTCACTAAAACAGACACACACACACACACACACACACACACACACACACACACACACACACACACACACACACACCACCAGCAATCTCAGAACATTCTCAATAGCAGTTGATAGTGGGGTACAGTATCACAAGTCAAACAGTTATATCACACATGTCAGCATGCAGGACATGTGTTGCTCAACAGCATGCAGTGCGAGTGTAGACAGTCCTTGTTACTAACAGTATACATGGCTTTGATGCATGTGTTTTGTTGTTCGGTGATTGGCCTCCACCTGGAATGCAATGTATACATGGACACAACATTGCTGTGCAAGTATTAAAAACTCTTTAATGTACTGTGCACCATCACTCATAGGTATAAATACCATGGCTGGATGTGTATCTATGTGTCACATAGATATCCAATTCTGATTAGAGCCTCTGTGTCTTTAGAAAATAATTGTGGACACAGTTTTAGCTCATGCATGATGTGTATACACACAAGATCAGTTGTGCATGTATAACTGATGGAATACCATTGGTCCACATAGCCAATGTACAGTGGTTATGGTGAGTGTAGATCATATTGTGGACATGCCCGTGTCATCCATGGCATGGCATGCTAAAACACAAATGCATATTTAAACATCACACATACCCAATGTGTGTCATATGACCTAGCCACTCAATAGCATTACAAGACATATATGTGTCGGTTGTGCAAATGGTGATTGGTATGCATATTGTTTATAGGTGCATATGTTTGCACACACACAACATTGAGGTGTATAGCAATGAAAGCTATGTGTAGTACTGTGGTTACAATAACTGGATGGGGTGTAGTACCATAAGCCATCATCATGAAGCATCATGTGATCACTCAAGGCTACAAATGTGTCCCAAACCAGCACCAATCATGCTGTACCAGAACTGCACTACCATGGCTACATTCACCATTTCACAGCCAATTGTTACATGGGTTTGTAAGGAGGCCAATAAGGAGCATTGCCTAACATGAATATGTTGCAGTGTGTTTCACTGGCCCATGATAGGCCTCTACCCCTCAGGTATATTATGTGTGCTGTGTGGATGACATTTGGGATACTGGAGTGTGACTTTACAGAGGGTTTGTGAATACTTCATGTGTAACATGTTAACGTGTTCTGTGTATGACATAGTTGTGTATGTTGTGTGCATGCGTATCAACTCTGCCTATCCAATGGTCACTACAGTATAGCCACATTTGTTTGAGATGGCCTGTGTATTGCATGTGTTTGAGACAGCTAATCACATTACTGAGATATGCGTAGTCTCACAGCAAACATCCACAGCATGCATTATGCACAGGTGTGTTACATGTGTACATGGCCTACACCTTAACTATGACATGCACTTTTTATTTGCAATAATAAATGTAGAACACACTCACCAGCATGTGTCTGCTGCCTTGCTGTCACACCAGAGGGACCTACATGGATATGAGACAGTTTGTCAGTGTCGATAGCTGTGGCATTGCTACTGTGGGTTTGCAATCTTACAGTAGTACAACAGTTTACATTCACAGGCCTACAGATTATGTTCCAAATGATCAGTATTGTACAACAACAGGCTCCACATCTTCTAACTACACAGTACACATCTCACATATGCATGATCTATTAATAGAGGTAACAGTAGTCTACAGATATGCCATGTTACCTGCATGCTGCATGTGCTCTTGCTGGGTGGCCCCAACCTCCATCAAGGTAAATGTCTGCTGTTATTGTTGTTGGGCAGGTGCCACCAGGCTCAGGAGCAGCTCCTCCACTCTGGTGAGGGGGGGTAGATGTTAACCCCACCATGTGTTGCAAGCTGTTGCCTACAGACATCAGAAGCACGCTGACAGACATGTCTCAGTAAATCTCTGCAGTGATGGCGTACCTGCTCATATGTCTGGTTATGCATGCCTATGTCATTTACCCTCCGGACAACATCTTGCCATAGTGCAGTAGGATCATGCTGGTCTTGGCTGGTTCTCGAGAATAGTAGGCTGTAGTGCTGAATCAGACAGCTGGTAATAATGTCATCCTCAGCAGTACTGTAGCTGGGATTACGATGGTGGGCCATGATCCCTGGAAGACAAAGAAACAATATGTCTGAGCAAGTCATATGGCACACTTAACATTATACAGTACAGATATCAGTGAACTGCCATATATAGCAACCTATTAACTGACTGAGATTAAACACTTTCAATACCACGTATCAGTGCTCACCCCACAACTGCTTGAAAGTGCCTGACACACTCTATATAATAAACCATGTTCTGCACAGCAACAAAATAAAGTCACTATATAAGACTATACAACAGTACATAGCACACTGTATGCGACACAATGCACCACCTAGCCACAGAAGGTATAGATCAAGTGAATGCATAAAGAAATATGTCATCCATCGCAATGTTTGTAAAGTCCAGTAAATGTATTACCATTATATCACACAACTTGTTGATGGCAAACCTGTGGCCAAAATATGTGCACAATTGTGGATATAGGTGGCATACTGCTGTAGTAAACTATAAATGTTGCTAAATACGCAGATATATCTTGTAACACACATATGACAGAGGACATGTTACAGGCATACCCCCACACACATCAGACATAATTACAAGACACAAAGGTATGGCAACCCAGATAAGCTTTACGTGTGTACCATACAGTACTGTGTGTCAGTACTTACAAAACCTTAAGCCTGAGGAATGTAATCTGTGAGGACTACAGGGACCACACAAAACAGTGGTTCCAAGCAATGCGGACATACACCATACTTTGCTGTTTAGGCCTACAGCTTCAAGTAGTACTATAGCTCATACAGGATTTGGATTCAACATCAGTACCAATCAATAAGCATACATGTAGTGCTTTAGCCTTCAATGACACACCCCAGTTAACACCAAGGGACTACATCAGACTGTATGCCACAGTGCTTTATCTGCCTAGCAACAGCATACACAGCTTTTGCTGGGATCAAAGCAAGGACACATAATACCATGACAGAAACAGTTTCCCACTAAGCTATCCCACAAATACACATCTTTGACACATTCACCAACACATCGACCATCACACTCAGTCAACATTACATAGAATCTATTGCAACAAGTAGATGTGAGTGTGTATGACTATATATGACTCTCTCTCTATACACACACACACACACACACACACACACACACATATATATATATATATATATATATATATATATATATATATATATATACATATACACATCCATTGGTATACATATACATACACATATAGGCACATATACAGTCCACCTTTCATGGTGGGAATATCAATTATACAAAGGACGTGAGGTATACAGTAATGTAATAATATTGCACAGTCTTGTGAGAAATACATTGAAAGTGTTCTCAGCCCAGGTAACTTTAGCAGGCCTCACTGGCTGCAACATTGCAAACTGAACAAAACACACACAGTGTTTAACCACCACATGTCATATACCAGCACTGTATGCTGTCTTGTTTGTCACACACTAAAACCTACATACAAATATGCACATAACAACCTTCACCAACATATATATGTCCACCCTTCACAAACAGTTGCAATATGTCTTGCTCTATGCACATATACAGATGTTAATATATATGATACATATATATCTCTCCGTATGTGTGTGCCATACACACATAAGGTCCACACTGTTGGAAGTCCCTGGACCTCACAGCTGAACTGTTGGGCCTTGCTGCAACATGAACAGGTGTCACATGTGAACACACCGTAACATTAGAGGGGGTACATATAGCTACAAAGGCTAGATTAGCATACTAGTCTGGTACAGCAGTTGCCAATGCTAAGCTAAACTTTATATGACTATCATGCATGTGTTACTCTGTCACAACCATGTTTATATAAATGTTTGTGCTAATCCCCCAAACAGCCATTGTCCATACTAATAGACAGAACACAGATAACATGGATCAGATGTTTGACATTTAATGCTGAGCTACATGTTTCACAGTTATGTCCCACTGCACACAGCTACACACTGAATTGTCCATGGCAGTAGTTAAGCAGGACATCTGTGCATAGATACGTACTGCTGTCACATATGAATGGTTCACATTATGTAAAGTACTCTTCAAAAATATCTACTACATGCCAGTAAATACATATCTGTTACATACCTCTCCTTTGTATGAGTTGGTATTATTTATTTTCTGTTTTCCTTTTGCTTTTCACTGTCTCTCTCTCTCCCTCTGTCTCTCTCTCTCTCTCAGTCTCTGCAATAGAGTGATTGAGTTTGTGGGCAGCAATTACAGCCTGCTTTTATAAGTATTTGCACATGTGCATGTGATGGCCTCTGCGCCAATTGGTGGCCACCATTTGCTAATTGCATGCAGCCTGCTGTTTGGTAATTGCAGTAATCACTGTCATAGCAACCCAATGCTATAAATTGCTAACTCAGGTAGGCGTAGCCCTTTCAGCTTTCCAAAATGGGGATCATGCTTGTTTGCTGTGGACATCGTTGTTTAAGTCAGAAGATTGGTATAGTTTTTATATCTGAAGCCAGGGGTGTAGCCAGTGATTTGAATGTTGCACTCAGACCTGAATGTTGCTGCTTCCAGTACACACTTGTCAGTGTAGAATTGTACTCTCCCCTCCAAATGCTAACACAAGATACAAGGGAGTATGTACTTTCTTTTCTAATTATACAATTAACTGCCATACAAAAGTAGTTATTGAGATGTATTTTTTGGCACATGAACTGTTTGTGAACTGCTATATTGTGAATATTAATTTACTCACTTCTGAACAGTTTGTGCTTTTTTAGTGTTGACATTAGCACAGGCTGCTCAAGAAAACTGGACAAATTTCAGTACTGAGTATGCCTACCTACATCCTTGGTAGACCCTGAACACACAGGTATATTGTACATTTGGGTAGGGGTGCAGAAGTACAGAGAGCATTATGTATTATTGTGTGAATTTTATCTTGCTGGACTCAAAGGGTTGCTGTGTACCTGTTAGCTTATCAAGGCAAGTAGTCTGTCTGCGTACCTCCCAACTGTGGGCCTATCCAGATGGTAGCCAGAGGTTAGCCTGTTATTCTTTGTCTGTGCACCACACTGGTCTTTTCAGCACTGGAATAATGGCATTGTCACAGTTGGTTGCTACCAGTACATGGCTACATCCTTTGGTATTTCAGTGTTGTACTCCTACATAAGGGTATGCTTCTGGAACTCCTTCCAAAGCTATTTGCACAGTGTGTAACTGCAGAAAAGCTGATATGCCTGTCTGTTTCAGCCTCTGCCAGGCCTCTGAAACAATCAGGTACATATTTGAACAGACTCTGGGAAAAGTAGGTAAAAGTGAGGTACACCTTTAAAATATTAGAGACATTAAGTTGAGACTTTGAGAGAACCAGAGCATATGGATTAATACAACTTTTCTGAAGTACAAGCAGTGTCTAACTCAGTGGCGGCTGGTGACTTCAAATCACAGGGTGGCTGCAGGAGACGCTGAATGGGTGGGGTCAAAGGGAAGGGGTGTGGTCAACCATAAAGGGGAGGAGCTATGCACAAAACCACAAAAAACTAACTTTAATTAAATACGCTGCCCTGGGTGGCAAACCATCATTATGAAAGTCCAATCAAGACAAAAATAAGTGTAGAAGAATAAAAATATTTCAATGCATTGGCTGCATGACAGCTTACTTAATATCTAGATGGAAACAAAAGGTTGTGAGGCATGAACAAATAAATTACTTTTTAAATACATTACTGGAATGCCAGTCAAAATCAAGTATAAGAAAAACCAGAAGCACTCAACTCAAACCACTTCTCCATGCACTGCAGTTCTAATTATAATATATTCAGCTTTATTAAAGTACCAAGCAACATGCTGAAAGTAGAAATCTATGTGATGCCCCCACTTGTAAAAATGTTTCTTATCCAAAAAAGACCTGCTGCCTGACAACTTGTTTCATGGGGAAAACATGATAAAAGTAAAAAACGAAAAGCAAACAAGAAACAAGCTCAAGATACATTGCTTAAAGGATTACTGTACAGGTTATGGACCACACATGATTGGCATTCTGCTTAGTTTACAGGTAAAGTCTGTAGAGATGACTGGAAGTATCCAACAAGTGTAATGAGCTTTAAAATAATGGAATCCTGTCCTTTAATACCCAAGGCTTATACATTATCTAGTCAAGTATTTTCTGCATGGCAACAACAGAAAGGCTTTCAATGTTGGCAATTCTTTAACAGTATGCTTATTAAAGCTTACTTGCATCTTACGATGTCAGACAAGCTTAACTTATGGTCATTAAAGCATTGCTACTTAAACACAGAGCAACAGGCACTTTGAGTAATAAGCATAAATCTGAGTAATAAGCATAAATCAACAGTACAAAAATAGGACAGAGACCAGACCATTCTGCAAAATCAAGGACAGATGAAAAGCCACTGTAGTACTTATGCAGTGTGTCCTCCCCATCCAAGGTAGATACAACTACTCCTTGCCTTGCTTGGACACATCCAGAGTCACTACATGGGGGAGTGGGGTGCAACAGGCATGTCACAATTTGAAATCTCTCTGGCTGACTGTGATGGCCCTGACACATTTGTCATACCTCTCAACCTCAAGAGCAAGAAATCTGGACAAAGCCATACACAGAAGTGGGACAAAGGCACAACAATAAGGACAATTTTAAATATTGCTCTAATAAACTTAGAAAGATAATAGAATGGGTCTTGCATTAGTATGAATTTTCTGAAGGGTATAAAATCTGAAACTCAAATGTCTGTCATTTTCTAACTTCAGTCTTTAGTGATTTGTCACTAATTTGCCAAAAACACAATTTTATGAAAAATGGACCAAAAATGTGATGCAAAAATATAAAATAGACACACAATACAGCTGCTACCTGTCAAAGAAGGGACACTTTAATATTAGTACTGCTACCTTGAGCAGCTGACAAAATAAAAGAATCTACATGCATTTCAAGTAATCTATAACTTTGATTATTACAGTTATTTCTTAATTGTAAACCCTCCATGTTTTCTTCCAAAATTGCTATTTTATGGAGGGATTATTAGGGGAAGAGCAACATTTTGAGCCAAAAATTGGGGACAGTTGAGAGGTTGGCTATGCCTAATTCTATAAAGCAATTTATTTGCATGTACCTCTCAACCTGTTAATGCAGTAAATCTGAACAAGGCCAAATATATTGGGGGCACATATAAACAGTACTAAAAATTGCTCTTGTATAAATTGAGACAGTTGATAGAACGGCTCTTACTTTAACATGCATTTTTATGAAGGTTATGAAGTCTGAAACTTATTATTTAGTGACTTCTGGCAAATCATTTAGGAATTAAACTACAAATTTTATGAACAACAAACCAAAAATAAGAAGCAAAAATCTATTCATTCTTTGAAAATCTGGACAGTTGGGAGGTATAGTTCAGCTGGGCCTGTCTGAGTTTGCTGCCCCCCCCGACAAAATAATGGTTGAATGGAGCCTCTGCAGCCATTCCAATGAACCATTACTTGGCTATTTCACTCCATTTACCATAAACACTAATGTGCATACTGCTTTACTTCAATGATGAGTTGGACTTCATTTGAAAGTTTTATTTTGTATTTTACAGCACAAACATTAAGTCATCTGTTAAACAAAGCAATGCAGTCTCACAATGAAAACTTAGCATTAAAACTTCTCTGCCCTTGAAACTCACATTCATTGAAACAGCATTGAAACCCACATTCAAAGAAAATACATTTTGCCAGTGGCAGATAAAGATTAATTTTGGGCTGTTTTGAATCATAGGCCCCTTGCATATGAAACATACATGTGCTCTTTGATACACCTTCCTCATTGTACTAAAATTATATTCCTTGTACAATACAGTACACTTGTTAGAGGGTGTTTTAAATTTGTTTTGAACATTTTTCCAGTAAGCAATGAAACAAAACATATGCACCCATAATGGCAAAACTGCCCAGTTGAGAACATTTATCATAAAAAAGTCTACTCAGACTTCCACAGTCCACCATTATTAGTAAATATACACAATTCCACAGTCCACCATTATTAGTAAATATGCACAATTCTACAGTCCACCATTATCAGTAAATATGCACAATTCTACAGTGCACCTTTATCAGTAAATATGCACAATTCTACAGTGCACTTTTATCAGTAAATATGCGCAATTCTACAGTCCATATTCAGTGAATTCAGTTCTTGCCATAGCTGTCAACCTTAGCACAAAAACCTGGATGAAGCCAATAATAGGGACAAATTTAAAATATTCATCTTATAAACTTAGAAAATTGCTAGAAAAAAAGGTTGTGCTACTATGTATTCTGAAGAACATGAAGTTTGAAATTCAAATGCCGGTCAATTTTACTGTGGACAGAACAAAAACAATTTTCAGCAGAGACGCAGGGATTAATACTGCAGACATGTCTTTGTAAAATGGCAGGGCACCAGAGCAAATCCACACAAACACAGGGAGGAGATGCAGACTCCACACAGAAGCCACCCCAACCAAGAATCAAACCAGAAAACCTATAGCTGTGAGACAACAATACTACCACTGCACCATCAAATCTGCAAGGAATTAAACATTCAGAAACCTGAAGTCTGAAATTCAAATGCCGGTCAATTTTACTGTGGACAGAACAAAAACAATTTTCAGCAGAGACGCAGGGATTAATACTGCAGACACGTCTTTGTAAAATGGCAGGGCACCTGAGCAAATCCACACAAACACAGGGAGGAGATGCAGACTCCACACAGAAGCCACCCCAACCAAGAATCAAACCAGAAAACCTATAGCTGTGAGGCAACAATACTACCACTGCACCATCAAATCTGCAAGGAATTAAACATTCAGAAACCCGAAGTCTGAAATTCAAATGCCGGTCAATTTTACCGCGGACAGAACAAAAACAATTTTCAGCAGAGACGCAGGGATTAATACTGCAGACACGTCTTTGTAAAATGGCAGGGCACCAGAGCAAATCCACACAAACACAGGGAGGAGATGCAGACTCCACCCCAACCAAGAATCAAACCAGAAAGCCTATAGCTGTGAGGCAACAATACTACCACTGCACCATCAAATCTGCAAGGAATTAAACATTCAGAAACCTGAAGTCTGAAATTCAAATGCCGGTCAATTTTACTGCGGACAGAACAAAAACAATTTTCAGCAGAGACGCAGGGATTAATACTGCAGACACGTCTTTGTAAAATGGCAGGGCACCAGAGCAAATCCACACAAACACAGGGAGGAGATGCAGACTCCACACAAAAGCCACCCCAACCAAGAATCAAACCAGAAAACCTATAGCTGTGAGGCAACAATACTACCACTGCACCATCAAATCTGCAAGGAATTAAACATTCAGAAACCTGAAGTCTGAAATTCAAATGCCTGTCAATTTTATTTAACATTTGTTAATCAGGACAGTCTGACTTGGAACAAAAAAACAATTTTCAGCAGAGGCCCAGGAAGAAATAATGCAGACATGTCTTTGTAACATGGGAGGACACAAAAGCAAACCCACACAAACACAGGGAGAAGATACGGACCCCACAAAGAAGGAACCCCAGCCAAGAATCAAACCTGAAAACCTGCAGCTGTAAAGCAACAATGCTACTACTACACCATCAAATATCAAGCATTGCAACATTTACAAACCACAGATATTATGAGGAACAGATCAGATCAAATATGAGGCAAAAATCTGCAATTTTTTTACAAATGGTGGTGGGTAGGGAACTCAAGTCTTTAACACCTGCATACAGGGTACAGGGTTCAAGCCTGAGGTATTCCCTACCACACCACCATGAGCACCTGGGGCATTTTCACACCCCTCCAGTTAAAAGCACCAGCTAACACACACACAACTCCAGTTAAAAGCACCAGCTAACACACACACAACTCCAGTGAAAAGCACCAGCTAACACACACACAACTCCAGTTAAAAGCACCAACACATAAAGTAAAATGCACCATACACTTACCTGTCTGTTCTCCATACCATATCCTGCCCGCGCAATACTCACAAAGAGCCGTGAGATCCCAGCAAAGCTCCATCCCGACGAGATCCGATATATCCTCCCAGCGTGTCTGTGCACTTTAAAAGTGCACAGACGTCTCCTTGTGTCCCTCTATGGGTCCTGCCGAACTGCCTTGAGCATGCGCATAGACCAATGGTAGTCAGGACTACTGTGCATGCACGAAGTCCGCGAAATTTAAAAAAATAATTTTTTTTGTTTTCTTTTTTAATTTTTAGTTTGAGGGGGCTGCAGTCCGGCAGCCCAATGCCACGAGCCGCCCCTGGTCTAACTCTTACTTATTGTCATTATTCTTTAAGTGTAATTCCCCACCTTTCTGCCTAATGTCAGTACTTTTCAGAGGGATTCAGAGGGACACAGCTAAAATTTGTTTCAAAATCAGGGACATCCCTGAAAATTAGTCACCGTTGGGAAGTATGGTCTCTGCCCTAATCAGATATGCCAGTGTTTGTCCTGCTATGATACTGTGTGGGGGTTGTAAAGTGCTGCTGTAACATTATTTCCTGCTAGAATGTCTGGTTCTCTTTTCACAGTCATGTAATGCAATTCCACAACAACTGTTGGTAAAGACCCACAGAACAAGATTTGTGTTATGGCATTCCTATTTTTCCTTTACATTCTCTCATTCTGATGCATGATATATTTATTTCAGCACCAAATTGCTGTATGTCTACCATGGCTTAATGGTACTTCATGCAGTCTAGTGTGTCCAAGGTCCAGGGTTTGAGACTGACAGAGGTGTTTTATTTTGCTGCTGAGCAGAACAAGGGCCCTGACATACAGAGTGACTAAGGAACTTTTAAGCAGTTGTAAGCAGGTTTGCGCGGGTTTGCGCAATGCTTAGCAATGCTTAAAAATGCTTAGCTAAGCACACACAAGTGCACACTCGCACAAACCCGCTAACTACTGCTTAATAGAGCTTACTCCCGCTAACCCCCGCGCTCATTTCTTTGAAAGAAAAGAAAATGGGGAGATAGGAAAGTGGTGAAAAAGGGGCACAAAGAGGGAAAGACAGTAGGGAAAACAGCTTGGGATGTACAGGACAGGTGTAGGGAAGGTCCATAGCTGCCCATTTCTTTAACAGCAACAGCTGTGCATATGCAATAAATTTGGAGGGAAATATGAAACCTTCCAACCCTGAGAGAGGGGTGAGGACAACAAAGTATGTTGTACTGCCAATTAAATATCAGTTTATGTGTCCAGCGGACATGTGTGCAAAATGGGCAGCTATGTATGGGGCGTAATTTTTTTTGGAGCAGATTGCCTTTTTTTTTTTCAGGTGAGAATGGAATGTGGGGTAGGGGATGTAGGTATATTTGGGGAGGTGGGTTGGGGAAGTAAACAGACAAGACAAACAAGACACATACAGGGGCAGAATATGACACATGTGGTGGGTGAACACCATTGACGGGGAAGGATGTTTGGAAATCGCAAGCCCATGAGCCCACAGATGGCAACAGTGGAACTGAGATCCCCATCCATGGGCAGTCACCACTGCACCTTCACAGCCCAGAGGGTGGCTGTGCTGGGGGCTGTGTAGGAGGGGCAGGCTCACCCATGAGTCATGCCACTCGTGCCTCAAGCTGGCATGGAGGATCAGCGACGGAACGCTCAATCTCCCTATGCACCACAGCCCGGACTGTTCGGAGGGTGATAGGTGGCCCTCCTAAGCCCCAGCAGCACTTCCACCCAAAGGTGGCACAGGGCCAATGGAGGAGGAGGTCCCAGGCTGGGCCAGGTGCCATTGACAGCTGAGGCGGGACAGGTGGTTCCGCTGGGACTGGCCTACCCATACGTTCTATGTTTAGGAGGATTTAATGAAAATATGGGTTAGTAACAGTCAACAACATTCCCAATTAGTTATAACAGCATGCAGAAGTATTCCCATTAACCCAACACACCAGAGTTCCAACAGTTGAACAGCAAGCATGACACATGCATATATAGAACAACAGTGGATATTACAACAGCATGCAGGTTTAATTGATGGCAACAGGCCACCAATATTGTGGTATTTGAACAGGGCACATGCATTGAAATAAATGCAGATATATATAAACCAATAGGACATATGTCCCAACAAATGTTTTGAGATTAGACATACCCATTGAGGTGTGGAATTGCATTTTTTATGCACATACAGTAGGGTGGAAAATGATAGCTCCATTAACAACTTATATATCCTTCTAGTTTACACTACATTCCTATTAACTGCAGTTATATGTCCCCTACATTTATTATTACACTACCAAATTGTCCTTAAATTGGGAAATGGGTTTTGCTAGATCTTTATATACATGGGCTGTATCTGACATACAAACTGTCCGGGATGCAGATGTTACTGCTACATATTTTGTGAGTTGCTCAGACACACTATTGCTGAGATGGTACACTGACAGCTCTACTTTCCTATACTTATCTAGATATGTTTAGGTGAAATTATGAGTTACATGTTAACAGCTCCCTACATTTCTGCCAGCACAATGACATTTCTGGGAAACACAATACCAAGCTACTCATGTGCCAGATTAACCTGTACATGCTGAGCATGAACCAACAGTTGAGGACCGTAAATATGCTTAAAAGCTACTGGCACTCCCTTCATCCACTTTATATGGGCCTACCCAACTGTGTGTTAACAGTGCTTAATACAACAGTACTATTTCTATAATACAAGAGTACAACAACATATCAAAGAAAATGACACAGACATACTCCAGGAATTATACCTTTATTAAAGACTTATAACACTTTTTTCAGGCTCTCTCACTTATTTTACATAACAGTACAAGCTGAATAATTACTAACCTGCCTGGTGGCACAGCCTTAGCAGCCTATTTGCTGATTCACAGCACGGACACCTGCAACTGTGAAGTCAATGAAGTGATATAGAGACATACCTATCCATAGTATAGACTAGAATAGCAATTCTTACATACTTAATTCCATGGCTACTTACTCAGTAGTAGGGCATTTTCCATCTTGCAGGCCTCCTGGATCCACTGGTCCAGTTGACCCGCCTTGCATCTCTTCAGGACTGCGTGGTGGTGTCTGACCTACTCACCAGTCTGAGGGACACCTGTGGCACTGGTGAGTTCATGAGCTAGACGGTCCCAGGCTTCCTCTTTGTATTGCTGCCCTGGTACTGGCCCCGCAGGAGTTTATCCTCATGATTATGGACAAAGAGCCAAACCATTACTTTTTACTCCTCAATGCCCCAACGTTGCACTCGAAAATGAGAGCCCTCTCCAGCACTGGCCATTGCTGCCTGCAGATGGGAGCTATAACCAATTATGGCAAGTATTCCCACATATAGAGCTTAAATATGCATCATTTCCTGCACTTATTTGTGATTGGCCAGTTTTGAAAAAAACTCAGCTGAATTCACACCTGGTTAGCAATGGGTAAACTTCCATTGACATGTATGTATGTGTTGAAAGTGCATGCTTATGAAAAGCTGTCATGGCTTAGTGGTTCAGTACTGTGATTATGGTGCACAGTATCCTGGGTTCAAAGCCTATTATTGCTTTTTATTTTACTACTGGCCAGAGTGGCTAGGAGGTGTGGCTGTGTTTAGCCGACTTTGCTCAACTTTGCCCAATGTTGCTCTACGTTGCTCGGTGTTGCCCAGCGTTGCCCGACATTGCACAACGTTACCCGACATTGCGCTAGTTAGTGCGGTGCACAGCTACGTGCAAACATGTTCTGTTTGTGCTAGTTTGCATGATGCGCAGCTCCGCGCAAAGCTATTGCGCTAGTTAAAGCAGTGCTCAGCTATGAGCAATTATACTTAAATATGCTTAATACTGGTAAACGTTGCTTAGCAGTGCTTCACATTGCTTAAGATATGTTACTTATGCATTCATCAGTATGCATGACCATTTCACCTTCTGATATATATATATATATATATATATATATATATATATATATATATATATATATATATATATATATATATATATACACAAAATTTGTTCACTACTACATAGGCCATTTCAATGCTTTTTACTAAAATTTAAATGATAAATGTCAGGAATTATTTTTATATACAGATTTCCAACAGAAAATAGAAAAGGGAGGGGTGGGACTCAAACCTTGAATGCCTTTTCTTTGTGCGAAGGCTCTACCACTACACTATTGCTATTTTGCTTAATTTGCATATAAGTTTCTTATTATCCTCTCCGATGTCTAAACTGCTAACTGTAGCTAAGCAATGGGAAAACCCGTGCAAACACGCACAAATACGGGCAGCTATATCAGGAATAATAAAAAAAAATAAAAGTTTTACATTTTATAATTGTACAGGGGTTTAGAATGTGGGGGAGTGTAGTGTTGGGCATGTACACATTTGAGCGGACTCGTTCATGTCAGTTGACGTTTCCCAATTGAGAGACTTGCAGGGGCGAGGATTTTTGGACTGCTTGGCAGTCCGACTCGCCCCCTGCACTCATGCACGCCCCGTGTTAGCCTTAGAGTTGAGGCAGCATGCCCTCATTAATATGCATGGCACACTGCCATCTTACTCTTAGACTGGCGTTTCCGTGTAAGACTAATTTAGTCTTACATGGAGGATTTGTGAATCCTGGGGATTGTTTTTCAAAACAAATATCAAACACTGTTTACTTCTTTTTGCACTACCTTACAATGTTATAAAGGACATACTATAGGTGGTTCACATATACATTAATCATTTTGATGGCACCACACTAAATGATACTTTAGATTTTAAACTGAACACTTTTATTACACTTTTTCTTTTAGGCAGTGGAAGTTTGATAGTGCACACAATGTGCATAGGCCTAGTCTTTTTAAATTTTCTGTTTATAGGTTGTAATTACTTGAGTGCACTCTTATATATTCAAACTAAGTGTTTTCTTAGTTAGATGCCACACTTTAACAGATCCTCATGGTCTTAACATTTATTACTGTATTTCTACCTTAACAACTATTTTTTTGTTTTTCATCCTACTTAGGTTTTCACTTGTAGATTTATACACGTGTTCATTCATATTATGATTTGTTTTTGACACACAAACTTGATGAAGTATTTATTTGATATGAAAGTGATCTTTGTTAAAAGTGGTTTAGTTTATATTTATTAACATTTATTCTGGTAGATGTCTAGTGGTATATCTTTTTCTTACTCATTTTGTTAGTTTATTAATTAATAAATAAAGTTTTGGATTAGTTGGTTAGCCTATATATATAGCGTTAATAAACTGGTCTTATATTTTAATTTGTTTGTAGCTTTCTTGTTTCAGTTTTTAGGTAGCTCAGTCTCAGATTACACTACGGTGGCTAAATGAATGATTTTAATGCTTTTATAGCTTTTAACAGAGCCACTCTCTGTAACCACTCCCTTGCTCCAAACAACCTGATTATATATAAATAAAGAATGTGTTGATGCTTTTCATTATACTAAAGTAGGATCATTTGTTTGTGTATTTCATTAAAAGTTATTTCATTTTTAACTCAACTGTAAACTACCTAATATTTTCTAAAATTTGATTATTTTGTAGCACTTATTTTACAGTTCAGTTTTTAGTAAGTGAACTAGGTGCATAACGTAATTCAGAAAGTGAACATCACACCTTCCATACTGCAAAGTTTCTTCTTGGTTTGTTCATATAGTCCAGACAGGTACATCTCAAGTTATTCACTCCAACAAGGACTATGGCAGAGCCATAACAGTACTTGTTGTTGAGTGACTTGGTGCATGTGTTTTTTTTTTGTCAGATCTTGGCACCTGATAGGTAGCTGACCTTGACCTTCTTCTTGTCCAGTCTGGGGAGGGGTGAGAAAATAGGAGGTACTGTCAGCCATGCCAGGAGAAACAGGGCAGTGGATTTAAAACATATTCCAACACAGCTAGCTGGAATTTTATAAATAGTTATATGACATTTGTATATCAAACTGATTTGTACAGATGCTTGTGCTGAAAATATATTTGTGAGGTTTACTTGTTTTAAAATGTATCAACAGTGTGCCCTGCTGGAAGGAAAAGAAATGTAAGTCCATTAGTGTAACTGTTTAAATGTATATATTGTAACAGTATATACTGGAAGTGAAGAGGTTAATCTTAATCCACCTGACTTTGCAAAATATTCTTGAAATTAAATTACTTTATGGGTTAAGCCATAAATATGCTATCCTGCAGTTTTGAATGGAGCCAGAGATGCAATGCTTGTGCTAAAGAATAGGTTGTAGCTTGTGTAAAAAGAGTGGAATGCTTTTATGTCTTTATGACCTCCAGCAGCTGTATCACATCTGAGCAAAGCTCTATCTGTATGCACAGTAACACATAGGTGCTAAAATCCTGTCAGCTTCTAGTGTTGGTGATAGCATGGGAAGCAGAAATCAGATGACCAGACGTGATGTCATTGTGTAATCAATTCTGAAATAATATTTAGATATTAGTAGGAAATTGCTCTCAACATTCTGCAGTCTGTTCTTGGTAACCTGACTAGAAAGACCCTCACCCACATCATCTTGCCTTGCGATAGTAACTTAACTAGGGAACAATAATTCTTTTAGAGGAGTTAGAAAAATATAGCAAGATTTGAAGTACTGTTTTTCTATACCTGTATGAAACTTTCCATCAGTGTTATTTCAATACATCCTGTGACTGAAACTCTGGTGTTTACTGTAAATGGATATTTAGTATTTTCTCGTTCTTTGATTATTTATTATTAGATATATTTAAAGTGTTCGTTGTGGCTGGTCCTTTTTAAAAAATATTTATGTTTTGAAAGTATTTGCACATATTTATTTAGTGATACCTCTGGCCACTCCTGAAAGCCTTGCTGTTTGGTCAACATTACCATTTGCATTAATATTAATTTCACTCAGTAAAATTGGGTACCCTTGTAAGCACCTTAGAGTAGCTGACTTTGGAGTGTCTGGTGGTGGTTTAACTACCTTATAGTCTGAGCAAAGTTAATAGAGCAGGCAATCTGTGCCAGCCTTTCCCAGATGTGTATGTGTGAAAATTAAATCTCAAAGAGTGTGTGTGTGTGTGTCAGCTATTTGTGGCAGGGACACAAAGTACTGATTTCACAGAGAGAGTGGTGGAGGACTTCACTTGGGCACTTGGTTGAGGATATAACTCTAAAGCTTTGCCAGTGGGGAGCCTTACTAGGGTCCTGGGGAGAGAGAGAGAGAAATCCAGACCATGGGCTGAGTGTGCTGTGTGATCTTAAGGGAAATTGTGGTTGATGCAGAGAGGTCTGCATCTGGAAATACTGAGTGTATCCATTTTTATTCCAAGTGTACGTCCCTCTCCAGTGTCAGTGGTGAGGATTCAGACTGCTTGATTACTAGCCCAGAGTGGGGACTCACATATTGGTAGCAGTGGTGGGTATCACAAGGGGAACATCTGTATGTCTCACTATGGAGTTACCTATGACCAAGATATTTGGTGTGTTTTGCTTTGGGGCCTTATTTGTTGAGACATGTGTGTGTGTGTTGCTATGCATATTGGTTTCTTTTTGCTTAGTGGCAGGGGTGAGTTGTGTGCACTTTGGAGGTCTGTGTTCTTTTGGTAGGCTTTTAGTTAGTACCTCCGCATATGTGGGTTTATGTGTCCTGACCTTATTTTGTGTGAGAAGTGAGGTTTGCATGAAAGGTAAAACATGTGCACTGACAACCTGTTTGTTGTCAAGTTTGTTTTTATGTGAGAAAATTGTCTCCATTTCCACAGTGTATTTGCATCTCTCACATAGGGTGTTAATTTGCTTTAGGAGTAAATGATTGTCAATATACATGAAGCAGTTGCTACATTGCCTCGAGATACCCATATCAATCAAGCTGGCAGGTAAAATGACGGGAAATTGCCTGTCCATTGTGGCAGAATTTTTCTTAATGTGGTATTTTGGAAAGGAAGTGGGCTAGGTGAACTTAGGACTTTAGCTTAACTAGGTGGCTAGTTTGACTTGGAGTAGCAAAGGTAGTAGATGTATAGTAGGTTGTGGATGATAAGTATGAGAACGCTGCTTGGAGCACAACTAAGTTATCCTTTGCTCAGCAGGGAAGCTTGGGGATTCTACTGGAAGGTCTATAAGGAAAAGTACCCTAATGTTTGCATCTATACAGGGAGCTGCTAAACCTTACTGAGCAGTGAGCAGCAACATGAATATTCGAGGCTTATGTACTGGCAGATTTAAATAGTTTTTAACATTTAAAAATGGGAAATCCCCAAACTGAGCCTTTCTCCAGCTATCCCCAACTCAGATGGGTGCTGAACTACACTTCTGCCCAAGGGTACAAGGAGGCCCTCTCAATGTAAGATGGTTGGTTTAAGAGCACAGTGATAGTAAACAGTCTAGCTTCAGCAGGTCTGAATATAGCCTATGCTATATAAGGCAATGAAACACAAATCTAGCCTATGCTGTATAAGACAATGCAACACAATTTCAAAGTGCAGAGTAAAACACAGTCAGGACAGCAAAGATGAAGCAGTAATTCAATTAAATACAATTAAAAAAGTGCAGTGCTGGCTTAAAATATACTTATTTTTTAATTGTTTTCACTGGATGCCTTGGATTTCAATACAGATACACTCCAGACCACTGGCTAAAGTTGCCAAACATTGAGCAGCTCCAGTAAACTGAGAGCAAACCCACACAAATGTGAGGCTTATATATAGGTGAATGTAAACAGTTTTTAACATAACTACCAATGAGAAATCTTCAAGCCAAGCATTTCTCTAACAATCCCCAACTCAGATGGTTCCTGAGCTACACACTTCTGCCACAGGGGTGAAGGGAGGCCATCTTAATGTAACATGGCTGGTTTAAGAGGCTTATGTACTGGCAAATTTAAACAGTTTTTAACATCTACCAATGGGAAATCCCCAAACTGAGCCTTTCTCCAGCTATCCCCAACTCAGATGGGTGCTGAACTACACTTCTGCCCAATGGTGGAAAGAGGCCCTCTCAATGTAAGATGGTTGGTTTAAGAGCACAGTGATACTAAACAGTCTAGCTTCAGCAGGTCTGAATATAGCCTATGCTATATAAGGCAATGAAACACAAATCTAACCTATGCTGTATAAGACAATGTAACACAATTTCAAAGTGCAGAGTAAAATACAGTCAATAACAGCAAATATGAAACAGCAATTCAATTAAATGCAGTTCAAAAAGTTCAGTGCTGGCTTATAATATACTTATTTTTCAGTTGTTTTCACTGGATGCCTTGGATTTCAATACAGGACACTCCAGACCACTGGCTAAAGTTGCCAAACATTGAGCAGCTCCAGTAAACTGAGAGCAAACCCACACAATGAGAAATCTTCAAGCCAAGCATTTCTCCAACAATCCAAAACTCAGATGGTTCCTGAGCTACACACTTCTGCCACAGGGGTGAAGGGGGGCCATCTTAATGTAACATGGCTGGTTTAAGAGCACAGTGATACCAAACAGTCTAGATTCAGCAGGTCTGAATCTAGCCAATGCTATGTAAGGCAAAGAAACACAATTTCTAGATAACAAGGTGTAGGGGAGAGTCACTTAAAGGTCAAAGTGAGAGTGTTTAGTAGTATATTATTAAATGACCTGCAGTGGTACCATCCTCTGCACACACTGGCAACTCTTTGAGCAGCTGTGAACAGTGGAAGACTATGTGAGTGTTTCCTATACAGGATTTTTAACTGGAGATGTTTGCTTAATTGCAAGCATGAGAAACCACATTTGTACAATGTGCAAATGCAATTCTTTTATACCAGCACAATGAAAGACTTTTACAAAGTTAAACCCTCAGGCCACTCAGATAAGAACACAATAGCTTGTGACCAGTAGTTCCCAACTTGGATGGGTTGAATTCAGCTCTCTGCTCCCACCAGAGTACAAATGAATTCTGTTCATGTAAAAATAACTAGTTTTGAGGTCGAGTGCAGTAACAAATGCTTTACAACAAAGTAATAATTCCTGCAGTATCAGGAATCCTTGGAAATAAGTTCACTATCCCTGAGAAATGTTGACAACAGACAAAAACTTTCCAAAACTTATCAATATTTTGGCAGACTCAGGAGAAGTTTTACAAACTCAGAACAGCTTTTGCAGTATCAGACGAGGTTAGGAAATATCGGAATACTGTTAAAACAGCCTAAGAGCGGTGCAGTAACAAATAGATGGTGTTTTTTTAACAAGTGCAGGCTGAGAAAGAGTGATAAATTCAATCAAATCAATGAATGCAGCACAGAAGTCTTAAATAGCACTGAGACAGTTAAAACAAGTGCAAACAATACTTATGTCAGCTTTGTAGGTCCAGATGGTTTTGAAAGCAATCCAAGTCTATGACCTTACTGTTGGTTTCTTTGCATTGTAGTCATTTTAAAGTGTGCATTTCTAGCTAGTGTGTTTGATTGTCCTGTTTGAATTCACATTGGGCTATCTGTATTGTGGTTTTACATTAAGAAGGCCTGGGACTCCATTGCTAGTAGCAGTAGAAGGTAGCCTGGTCTGTCTGAGCTGGGAGTCACCCAGGAAGGCTTTACATCAGACTGCTTGACTGGTCACAAGGATGTACCCAGGTATATTCTTTGTACTCTACTGAGTAAATTTTTTTCTAAGCATCATATCAACATGCTTTTGTTTTCTTTTTTAGGTCATATTATGTCTACAAGTATCTAAATGAATACCTTTAACAACAGATGAAATACAGCTAATCTAAAAATAATATTTTTAATAGTCTTGGGGTCAGCTGAACATTTTACTTACATGTATTAAGTGCTTGTGGGGACAGCATTTTGAGAGTTGCGTCCATTTTTAAATTATAGGTGTCCGGGGGGAGGTAGCATGAAGAGCTTGAAAGTACAAAATGGAATTTGCTTGCCACACCCCTGATTGGTCAAAAGACTATTTGCTTTGTTTAATCAATTTTCTCTGCCTCTATAAATTTGACATATTTGTGTGCAGAGGTTACTAGTTCCCTGTATATGCAGAGGCACATATAATTTACATTTTCCATATCAACCAGTTCCTCAACTTTCTACAGTATTTAGTTGCGCAAAGAGCAACCAGTTTGCACACTGAGGAGCACCACCCCATGAGTTTGGTCTAAGATACTCCTGATTATAGTCAATACTCTTATAGCAACCAAGTTAGCTAACTGTAAACCCCTCTTGTACCATCCCCTTGTAGAACACAAAATAGTGATCCATAGTCATGGGCAGGCACCTCCCTGCTATCTCTACAGCCAGCTTGCTAGAAATGGGTGTCCAGAGGCACTGTAGTAATCATCTCATGTTTGCTGAATATCATTTAATTCTTAAACAAACTGATATGGTGTGTGATGGATGTAGTTTTATAATGTCACTGGAGGCAAAGACCTTTCATATAAGCATTTATAATAATAAACAGGATGTCAGTAATACACACACATGCACACACACACACGTGCACACACACACACACACACACACACACACACACACACACACACACACACACACACACACACACACACACACTGTACCATCTTCACATAGAATGGACCACACATATAGACTCACATATGCCGAGGCTGTTACATATAATCTCCCTAAACCACAAAGGCCTCCCGGACTTTGCACAGACAAAAGTTATCCTCAACAGCCTCAAGAACATTGCTCAGAATCAAACTTAACATAACACATATAGCCACATCCCACAGTGTCTTAGCTTCTAAGTCCATAAGGCAGACCACCACAGCACCAAATATTTTGGTCATATAAGACTCCATTGTGAGACACACAGATGTCTCATTCACTAGGCTAAGTATGGAGAGAGAGTGATGATCAGCTGTCAGAGGCTAAAATCTGTCAGATAACACAAGCACTTTGGTCATTGAACCACAATTACCAGTATGACTGAGTCATAATCCATGTAGGTGTAAATGACTTGAGATGTACCTCCCTGGACTACATGAACAGAGACCTGATACATCTCTTGGACTATGTGTTCCAGGCCGGTATAAGCCAAGCATTGTGCAGCATTTTACCTTCTCTGAGGATGATGTCGCAATATGAACAGAAAATAATTGACTAACAACTGGCTTAGAGTATGATGTCATTTGAAGGGGGTACAATATTTGTCAGCTTGGGAAGATATGGTTGACAGACCCCACTCTTCTTTGCCAGGGATTTTCTGTACCTATCCACTCTGGGATTTCAAATATTGGCTAAAACTTTGTTCACCCTCGTACTTCCCTTCTTAGGCATTATCAGCTTGATCAACCCAGGAAAATCTGAAGGTGCTACTGTTCAAAGCCATGAGTCTAAACAAGGAACTACACCATCTGCAAGTTCTCCTCACCCTGGAGAATGCAGACGTCTGCACAATTACTGAGACATGGTTTAAAGCTGCAGAGAGCACCCAGCAGTGCAAGCATACAATGCCTTTCACACAGTTAGACCTACTACTGCACAGGAAGGGACACAATATGCAAGTGTCTATTTACATTAAAAACAAACACACCTCAAGGCTGGTTCATCAGTATGACAAACTTGAGCTTCTCCATGTCCAGATTACCATAAACAAAGTCCCACATCATATTCTTGCAAGCTATATGTCCCCCTCTATGACCCAGGGAAACCATAATACATTGTTAACTGTACTGCAGACATTCACAATTAACCCAACAGCATACTCATGGGTGACTTTAACTACCCCAATATAAACTGGGAATCATACACAATCCCTAACAAGCAGGCACGGAGATTTCTGGGCTTTGTAAATGCAAAAACCTTGGACCTGTTAGTCTGTACACCCACTCAGGGCTCATAATCCTTTACCTGGGCCACGCAAACTTGGTGGAACATTGTACCCTCCCAGATGTAATGCCCTCGTTGCTCAGGTGTGACCATAAGCTGTGTCCTCTGAAGTAAGTGTAAAACCAGGGACACCTGCTAACCTTGGAACTTTTTGGAATTATTGTAGGGCACTTCATACGACTAAGCAACATATTGGCAAAATTCAAGTGCCCAAGCATGAAAGGCACAGAATGTAACTATTTGAAGTTACAGTGCAAACTTCTAGATCTTTTTTGGAGGGAATAAGTAAGCTATTAAACTACTTAAAACCTATGATCTGCATAGTGTCAGGGCAGTGAGACTTTTAAAATAAAATAGGTGGCATGAACAAGAACATATTAAACAATGCAATGATAAAACAAGAGTACAGTAAATAAGGAAAACATAAAAATATGCATAGTTAACAAGTATTAAATAAAACCTCAAATGACTAACTGAACAGCCTGTCATGACTAATAACAAAATAAAAATAAAAAATAAACCAATAATCTATAGAAAACTGAATAATAAAAATATAATTATAGAAATTCCTTGACTATGGACATTTTGATGTTTTAAAGGGATAACTTCTGTTGCTTTCTGCTTGGGCTTACATGCCACTTCTTACTGACCGTTTCTGTAAAGCAATGAACATTTCATGCTAAGCCAATATTTTTGATTGCACTGAATGAAATCCATGTAATAGTTTTCTAGCGCTACTTTTCCTTCGGTATTGCTGATACCTTAACAGAACAATCTAGTTTACACAGTGAACTGAGCTGCACATTGTTATAGTACAAAACTTTACTTTTTCTAAGCTCCTATTTGCAGGCAGTCTTAGTATGTGTTTTGTAGTCATTGTACTTGCAGGTTCCCTGGTAGTTTATCCAGGTCTATATTTTGTCTCTATCAACATGTTCTTCTGTTCAGAAATAATCCACTGTATACGCTGTTACCGCTTCTGTTTGTTATAGAGTTATACTTAAAATGGCAAGAAATATATAAGAGCCACAATAATTTGATAAAAGATCCAAAATAGTAAGAAGCGCATAGAGATGCACACTTAATGGCTTAAAGGTTAACATTCTTGCTGTTTCTGGTGTGCAAAATCTAAATGGTAATTTTGTTGTGTTGTTATTCTTGATGCATACTGTAAAAGATAGTCAATGATTACATTAAACAGGCCTCTAGAACTCTGAATGTGATCAGAGTTCCCAGTTAAAACCTAGCCAAGGATCATAACTCTCAACCTCTTAGAGCAAGTAATCTGGAATAAGCCCTAAATAGTGAGGGGACAAAGGCCCAAAAATAGGGACGCTTTTTAAATATTTCTCTTACAAACTTAGAAAATTGATAGAATAACAGGTTCTGTGTCAACATAAATTTTCTGAAGGGGATGAATTCTAAAACTCACATATCTAAATTATTTCTGACTTCAGCCCTCAATGATTTGCCAGAAAACCAGAATGTTATGAGAAAACAGACCAAAAATATGAGGCAAAAATCTGGACATTCTGCAAAAACCTGTACAGTTGAAAGGTATGCCGAGGATGCCTTTATTGCTTGATATTTTGTATGTCCCAGTAAGCATGAAAATGAATTGTGCCAGGTGCTTTGACTTAACCGAACTTTTGGATGATAATAATATTTCTAAGCACAAGTCAGTATTGAAATCCACTAAGATAATAATGCCTGTGTCAAGAACAGGGGTGTGGGCTTTAAATCCAGTCATGCTTTTACAACTAGTTCTTCTTTCACCTAGTCATACCTCTCAACTGTCCCTTATTTTCAGGAATGTCCCTGGTTATGACACAAGTTTCAGTTCTGTCCCTCTTAATCCCTCTTAAAATGGTGACTCTGTGAGAAAATGTGGTAAACTGCACTTAATAAATATCAATAGTAATTAGAGTTATAGACTTCTTTTAGCTGAGAAAACATATATGAATTCATATTCTCATATTTTGTCAACGCTCAGAGTAATAGCGCTAATATTTTAACATTGTTCCTGATTATTTCTGGATTTCTACTTGATTCTGTTGAGCTGTGTCCCTGGTAGGTTGAGAGCTATGTTTAAAGTTTAAGCCAAGATTAGAAATAACACAAATATCTTAGTAGAAAGAGGTCAACGGTGATTTATTTCCCAAAAGTTCACAAACTTCTTAGTGTTTCCTGAATGTTTGATTTGTAACCAGTGCCATCTTGCACAGGAAGGAACAAAATGTGAAGGTGTCTCTATTTACATTAAAAACAAACACACCCCAGGGCTGATCCATCAGCATGACACACAAGCTTTTCCACGTCCAGATTACCTTAGGTAAAGTCCCATGTCATATTCTTGCAGACTACATGTTCCAATTTTATGACCCAGGAAAACCATAATACATTCTTAACTGTACTACAGATTCTCCCCAGTCAGCCCAACACCAAACTCATAAACTGGGAATCATACACATTCCCTAACATGTAGGTCTAGAGATTCCTGGACTTTTTAAATGCAAACACCTTGGACCAGTTAGTCTGTATGCCCACTAGGGGCTTAAACATCCATTTCCTGGTCACACAAACATGGCAGAAGGTTGCATCCTCCCTAGTGTAATGTCCTCATTGATCAGGTTAGACCATAAAACTGTGTCCTTTGAATTAAATATAAAACCATGGACATCTGCTAAGCCTGGAACTTTTAGGAATTATTTTAGGACAAACTTCCTACAACTAAGTGACAACCTGGAAAAATTCATGCCCCCCCCCCCCAAACCCTGGAAACACCACTGCCTATTTGGAATGTTTCACAAAAACCCTTTGTAATCATATTAACAACTCCATAGTGACAGCTGTACCTACCCTGGTTAAGCATAGGACAAACTCAAAAAAAAGAGTTGCCCTAGCGGAATCCCAACATTAATAGGTTTTACAATAAAAAGAGGAAATTCATTGCAAAAATTAGGTGGTGCAATGCCCATTAAAGTAAAAAATCCCTCATCAATTTAAACAATCTGCACAGGGGGCTAATTAAGTCTACTAAAGCCAAGTCTGAGATAAAATTAGCCGTCAGGCCAAGGACAATCACAAAGCTTTCTTTAGCTTTGTCTGTAACCTCAAAGACAATATACATCAATGTACCAAATTAAATCTAATTACTGACACCTATACAGAGCCAGAAGATGTAGCAAACCTCCAACAAATTTAGCTCCAATTTACCCTCTCTCCCCATCAAATGCCCCACAGGAAATACCCATATTCATAACTCCCCAACTATCACTACAGAGCAGATACTCAAGGTGCTCTCCAAAGTCAAAACACGGCATTGATGGGCTCCAATAATATCCCAGGATGCCTCCTTAATAGCCTGAAATTTGAACTGTTAAGTCCACTAGAATTTAACCACAGCCTCCAAGTAGGCTTTGTGCTGAATGAATGAAGGACTGCAACAGTTATCCGGCTCCACAAGAGTGGGTCATCCACATACCTGGAGAATTATTGACCTATTAGCCTGACTAGTCTGAAATGCAAAGCTATGGAGAGAATAATCTTGGATATCCTAAATAATAAAATAGACAACCTACAAACATTGGACCCAAATCAGTTCAGGTTTTTCAAGGGAAGATCTTGCCTACTCAGCCTGGTGGACCTCTATGACATGGCCACCAAAGCAATGGACAAGGGCAAAGTGATGCATACTGCCTGCCGTGACCTGGACTAGGCATATGACACAATATCTCATTTGGGCATTGTAGAAAATCTCACTAAAGTAGGTACAGACCATTATATCACCTGCTGGATAGCCAAGCTTGCTTATAGAGGGTCTACATCATTTAATCAAACACTTAATTGAGCGAATCCCTATTTGTCAAACTGACTTAAGTGAAAGCTCAATTAAGCGAATGATCGGTTAAGTGAATGTTTTCCCAGGGAAAGGGTTGTTGTTGGCTGTCATTGGGAATTTGCCCTCTTCCCCACTGTAGTGCAATCTTGGAATTGGTATATTTAGTTAGGGGGGTGTGGGGGTGAAGCTCCCCACTTTGCAGAGTTTTTAATTTTGTTTTGTTTGTTATGGTCAGAGGGCAGGCAACTGTTTTTTTTTTTTCTCTAGGAAACTTTTCTCTTACCCGATCATTCACTTAATTGAACTTTTGCTTAACTCATTTCAACAAATAGCAACTCACTCAATTAAGCGTTCAATTAAATGACATAGACCCACTTATAGACAGGACTCAAGTTAAAACTGGGAAGTCTATCTCCATAAAAAGGCCATTTGCTAGTGTGATGCCTCTGGACTCAGTACTGGAGCCACTCCTGTTTGGCAACTACTTCTCTGAGGTCAAGGCTAATGTCAAAGGTCTCTGGTTGACCAGGTTAATACATGTTTGCAAATTTGGGTGCATTCAATTAATTCCCAAAGACTCAAATATCCAAGGCCTGACACAGACTAATAACTGGTGCCAGAGCCATGCTCTGAAACTCAATGCTAAAAAGTGCATTGTAGTGTTTTTCGGATAAATGGTCACCCCAGCAAACTACTGTATTAACAATACATCCCTATACGTAGGCTCGATAGTCAGGGATTTGAGAAGGCATGGAGACAAGAATTTGGCATTCAACCATCATGTGTCTGCTGTAGTCAGGGAATCATTCTATGTTACACAACTTATAAGCAGGGGTACGGCATCTAGATCCAAACTCGTTATCATTCCATCATCCTCTGCTCTCATAAGGCCATTTTTTGAGCACAATGCCCCCTTTGGTATCTACCTGGCCAGGCATATGTTATAACTGGAGTATCAATAGAGATTCCTTGCAAATCAAATACCTGCTTTGGAAAACAAATCCTATGTATATTGCCTCAAAGTCTTGTCCTTACATTCAGTCTCCTACAGGCTACTGAAAGGTGACCGATGCACAGCCTACATAGCATCCTCAGATCCAGCCCTAATGGACCTGTTGCACATCTATTAAACAAACAGCATCAAGAACACCTGATCTGTGTACCTAAAGCTTTCTTTCAACATAAATAGGACATACTAGAGGGACAGGTATGTGTCTCAGACTACTCCCCATTCTCTGGACGAGTCTTCCCATTCATATGAAGCAGAGTTTATCCTTGCACTTACTCAAGCACAACTTGGATCAGAGGACAGGGAACTGAAAACAGACCCCTTGTCTGGCATCTATGACTCTGTTAGGGAGAGGAAGCTGGTAAATGCCGCCTGTGCCCAAGTATATATACCTTCACAAAACCCTTTTGAACCAATACCTATCAAATGTCATTCGGCACTGTGAATAGGCTTAAAAAGGACCCTTGCTTTGACAGCCCAGCATTCTACTGTGATACTATAATACTATGTTATATTAAGTCTTTGGTCATTAAAGGTAAAAATTTATAAAACTTAAGTTGCTGGTTATAGTATGTATTATGGACATCTACAGTGGAAATAACAGCTAGTATAACAGAAAGTCACTGTTTTGCTGTACATCTCCAGGCTGAATTAGATCATGTCAGAATTTTATTATAGTTTTGTAAGGGAGCTTTTAGGAATGACCGAGAACAGGTGAAAGCTTAAACAGGGCTGCAAAAATGTTTACTGACCAAACACAGCTGAGCATGTAAAGTGAAAGAGATTTAAATTGCTAGAATGTTAGATAGTATTGCAAGAATCTTCACTCTGAGTGTGAAGGACTAAGTAAAGGTGAAAGTAATAGGGTTAAGGTCTAAGTTAATGTGAGCATTAGGAACATTATCAAAGTACATCCAGTGGTACTCAAAGATGATGCAGTGATCAGTATAAAGGCAGTAACAGGATATAAGCAGTAACACTGCAGTAGTAATTTTCTCAGCATTATTACTATCTCATTGTTACTAGGGAATTACAATATTAATAATACTCCCTAGGTTCACACCCAGTGGTGACAGATCTGGGAACACAGGTTGATAGCAAACTTAGAGCTAAGTTCAAACCCAGTGGTGAGAGATCTGGGAATGCAGGTTGGTAGCAACCTTAACTTTGATCATCATGTATCCACAGTGGTAAGGAAGGCCTTCTGCATTGTACACCTCATAAATAAGGGCATCACTTCCAAAGCTAAAGCGGTTATAACTCCCCTGTGCTCGTTCCTCATCCAATAATAGAGTACAGTGCTCCCTTCTGTATGCACCTCTCCAGAAAACTTGCAGCAGCTGAAAAGACCTCAGGGAGATGATTTTTCTGTGATATGATACAGAATCAGAATTGCCTAGACATGGTAAGGCCTTGCTGTGTCTAATTATGGTGGCTGCCAAAACAGCAATTACTAGAAAATGGAAATCAAAATATAAACCAGCTATAATAGAAGTAGTGAATATAGTAATAGAGATAAAACAACTGGAAGTGAGATAAGTAGAAAAAGGTAGGAGCAAACTACATAGGAAAAATGGGAACTGCGGGAACAATACATACAGGAGAGAAATGAGGTTTAAAAAAAGTTAGGACTTAAATGAGCTATGTAATGTTTGACTGAAAATGATTGGGTAGATTATAAGGGATGTATAATGCTTGCAACTGGGAGTGTGTCAGTATGGTTTGTGATGTAAAATGCTTGCAATTAGGATACTGTTGGTGTTGTTTGTTTTCATTTATATAAATGTATGATTGTTTATGTCGTAAGTGATGGTTTAATAAGGATGTTTCTTGTTTAAAAAAAAGACAGGAATTGATTAATTTATGTAATATTGCTTATGTTATATGATATATAGAAATATATGTGAAGTATAATGTTTGTAAATGTTAATTTGTTAATACAGTTTGATTATTTTTGTATAAATGCAAATTTGTCTGTGTCACAAGTGATAATTCAATAAAGGTGTTTAAAAAATTCAGGGCCTTCAACACATGACCTACATGGACAGACTGAAGACCCTGTCACTGTACTCTGTATAGTATAGACTGCTTAGATGTGACTTGTGTCTGGCCTACAGAGCAATCTCTGACCCTGCCTTAATGGATATGCTGCACATCCGTATATTAAATGGGACAAGATTCACTCACTATAGGGTCTTTAACCTAGCCTGCGACATTAACAGGACATGCTAGAGAGGCATTTATGTCTCCCAGAGTTTGCCACTCCTCAAGAACAAACTCTCAATTCATGTTAAACAGAGCTCCTCAATGACCCCGTTTAAGCATAACTTAGTCAATTGGATGGGAAATTGTAAATTTACTCCTGGAGTTTCTCTTTTGTCGCTTTTGGAAAAGGGTAGCTGGTGCTGATCTTAGATTTGCATTGCAAATATAGACTATATATCTTGCTCTATAAGGGAACAAGGGCATACCGTGGCTAGACTTGTAAAGGCCCTAGGGCCAATAGCCTAGTGACCTCCTATGATCCTACCAAAAGACTGGGAAACCTGCAATGATTCTGGGAAAGTCGTTCATAAATTCAGAAGCTGCATGTGTGCGTTTGAGAGTCATCAGTTCTATGGGAAGATGGAAGAATAATTGTATAGATATGTGCCTTTTGTTTTATAGGCAGATGACTTCTTTATTAATCGATGTCAGATTAATTTTAGAGTACTGGAAGCTAACATTGTCATGCTGAAATGATTTATCTGTTTACATCCCAGTGAATGTAATTTAATGGATGATTACTAATAGAGTGGACAATGTAAGTGAAGGGCGGGTATGAATTATAGAGTACGGATCTGCTGTGCATGCATAAATTGCAGGGAAAAGAGGAGTAAACTCATACCCATGAGCAGTAAAAGGGAAGGTTATCATTTTACCTTTGTTATTACTTAGGTAATACTCAGGTATCCCAGACAAGACTAAGAAAAGTAGCTAAAGAATGTCACCCGAGGTTTTGCATTGTGCCCTTACTGTGTGTTAGTATCACTTTACTTACACTGGTAAGCTTAGTAAAAAGTCCAACGATTGGCAGAAAATTGCTCAACAGATTTCTGGCTGTACTACTGGACTTCTTAAGACAGTCCGAGCATCTGCACGGAGTGCTGCTCTACAAGGACTCCTGAGATTTATAGTAACAGAGGTACCAGGCAACTGCTGTGGTAGGCAAACAGCTTTAGATACTGTTAGAAAAAAATCTAATACTGGATTATTGATGAGTAGTGATACTTGGCCTATATACCTTAGTAAAAATTAACTACAACCACCAACTATTCCATTGCAACTACAGACCACAAAATGACAAGACTAATGGATGACGAGAAACAAATTAGAGGATATCAGCATAAAATAAATTTACTGCATCCATTTGATATTAACTGGCTTCTGAAGTTTTTCATTAAGAATTTGTGGCAAGAATACTTTGTATGGTTCGCGTTGATTTGTGTTATTTGTTGTCATCTGGACTGACTTACATGGACTCTTTATCTTCAGAGAGTAACAAATGTGATTACTTTATAAAGAGTAAGAATTTGTTAGCAAGAGGATCTCCTCCCCAAAAGACACTGGGAGTAAGCGGAGTCAATTTTCTAGTGCTGTATGCATGAGTTGGACAGTTAGTTACAAGGAGAACTCTTTGCTTCAGAAACTACAATCCTGTTTACTCAACAAATATTTGTCTTACAGTTTTAGTGGAAGCGAAGGAGGGCAGGGTTGTAAACACTTTGCAGGGTAGGCCTTTCTTCAGCCAACAGTCAGAAATGTAACAGTTAACAAGGTAGCACTTGGTGAGATGAAGTCCCAAGAGAAGATATCACAAGATTTTGTGCAAGCATGATCTTCTTTTTACAGAGGAAGTGGTGTAGCACAGAAATATTACACACATGAAAAATGATAAGTTACACTTTCAGCACATGTGGCTATGAAGAGACCATTTTCATTTTGTTTTACTGAGTTTAAAAACATTTTCCTCTTCATTAAAACTTAAAGACTTATGTTATTTTTTTAAACTTAGCAAAACAAATAAACCTAATTTCTAAACAGAATAAGAAACACAAAAGGAAAGCTCAAACAAGCAAAACTAGACTGGTACAAAACCTGCAATAAAGTCCAAAAAATGGCTCAAGTCAACACAGAAAAATACTTTAATAAAATAATGTTGTCAACAAACTTTGGCATACAATACCTCTTCAGGCCAACATATTTCATCATATATTTACATGCTATTTTTATTATGAAGTATTTTATCTGAAGAAGCATTATGCAAAAGCTTATTAACAATATTATTTTATTAAAGTGTTATTCCGCAATGACTTGAGCCATTTTTTGGACTTTTTCTAAACAGAGCAAGACTGAAATGCAGTTGTTGTATGCATAAGCACTGGATAATTTTACAGATCCAACCATGCAGAGGCAAACTGAATATAAAATATGTTTCTGTGTCTTGTTTTCAGTGATGTATGCCAGACTAATCCAACTGTACCCCTCTCTACGCATTACCTTAACTATCTTACTCAATATTTCTATTTCTGCTGGGCACTGGGAAGGTGGAGTAGCACAGAAATATTACATACATGACAAAAATGATAAAATATACTTTCATCACATGCAACAATGAAGAGGTCATTTTTATTTTTTGTTTTACCCACCAATCCAATTGAACCCCTCTCTAGGTATGACCTAACCTATCTTACTAAATATTTCTATTAGTACCTCAAGATCTCCATCCCTGTATTCATTGTAGGTTTGTGAATTTTTAATTCCTATTCAGCCAAGAACTTCCTCATTCAACAGCGTCCATGCTTCAAGTATCATAACTCTTCTCCTGGAGAGTTTAATGCAGTGGATTATGACTGGATCACTGATCATAACCAAATTATTATGTATGCCAAGAAGAGCCAGTCACAAAAATAGTGTTCAGTTTTGTTGCACCATCTGTCCTGTGCGGCCATTCTTTAAAGTGTTCATGATCACTTTTGCACTCTCAGTGCAAAATGCTACAAATAGTATTAAACTGATTTTTCTTAATGGAGGCAATTTTTGTTTTATTTACAGGTAATTAAAAACCAGGTAAGCCCACAGGACACAAGTGACCCATTTTAGTGGCAGCTGTGAAGCATTTTTTTATAAGTTATTTCATCAGAATCACGCAGTTGCCAAAAGGAGGTTGGAGGGGATAAAACCCTCGGAATACAGGAAACAGCTTATTTCCTGTATTGTTATCCTCAATGATCCTATTTAAGCACAACCTTGACAACTGGATGGGTGAATGTAAATTCACCCTGGGATGGCACCTATGTCTCTCATACGCAAGGGTAGTGGGTGCTGATCATAGAATCTCTCCAGTAAGAACAACCATTTAACTATGGTCAGTTAGGATACACAGTTTTTTTGTGCACAGCTAGGCTTGTAAAGGCCCTAGGGCCATTAGCCTAGTAACCTCCTATGAATCTATGAACATTTCATAGACTTAAATCAACTGTGCTAACTGCCAGACAGAATTTCATAGATTCATAGATTAGTACCAGGCTTACTGCTCTTGTGGGCCATTTTAAGCCTAGCCAATTGGTCATGTGAGAATCAAACCCTGTACCTAGTGTTTGTAAGGTAAAAAGTTAACCATTATGCCAGCCTCCCATCCTTGTGTGAGTTGTTGTTATGTTATTGTGTTAATACAGATGCTTTAGTTATACCTATTCTGTGCTGTACTTAAGCCATCCTGATCACTTTTAATATATCAAAATGCTGCCCTTGTGTTTTATTCAGCCATATGAGTGATGCATCAGTGTACTGAACTTTGGAGTCACCCATAATAGGTGCATAAGCATGGCAAGTGGACTGCTCTTGTATCTTTAAGGGCTTGGCCAGATGACTCTGACACTTAGTTGTGGTTGTGGTGGTGGGAGAAGCTATATGTGATAGGAAATGGGTAATGGTGTGTTGCTGAGGTCTGGCTGTGGTGCCACCACTAGGAGACCCTTGTGCTTTTAGAAGTGATTTTTGGAGCACCTCAGCATAGGAAGGCTTTATGTTTGCCTTGCAGTGTGTAAGAGTGGTGTTAATATGGGTACTGTTTCCCAGTTTGGTTGAGTAATTTGCCTGCGGTTATAATAATTATTTGCACTTCTCACATGTCGACTAATACCTTGGCAATGTAGCAAATGGCTGTCAGTAAGTATGTGGCATTTTATACACTGCCTTGGGGTGCCTAGTGTTAGACATCTGGCAACAGGTGGGGAAGAGACAGAGTGGGAACCCATAGCTGATCTAAGGACAAATGGTGGTAAGTGATGTTATGGAATTTGATGACCTTTAATCTGTCTATACAGCAGGAGGGAGCTATAAGCTATATAAAGGGACCATAACATTGTACTAACAGTGCCAAAAAATTGCAACACAGTATAATATAGCAAAGTGCATTAGCTGTATGATATGGAAAAAGACTGTGAAAGCAGTTACAAAATGCTGCAAAAAAGTGCAACCCTGTACAGTATAACACAGTACAGGAAATGATACTGTACAATACAGAACTATTCACTGTAGCTCAATTTAGTGCAAGCCAGTATAACTCAATGTAGAACATCAAAATGCAGTATTACAAGGATCAAATGGTCAGCAGGCAAGGATATAGAACAGCACCACTGTGTACAACATAGCACAGTAAAGTATAACATGATGCCAAGCAATGCAGTGCTACTCAGTATAGATCAATACAGTACTACTCGATATAGCTGAATACAGTACTACTCAATATAGCTGAATACAGTTCTAGTCAATATAGCTCAATACAGTACTACTTAATATAGCTGAATACAGTACTACTTAATATAGCTGAATACAGTACTAGTCAATATAGCTCAATACAGTCCTACTTAATATAGCTGAATACAGTTCTAGTCAATATAGCTCAATGCAGAACTACTCAATATAGCTGAATACAGTACTACTCGATATAGCTGAATACAGTACTACTTAATATAGCTGAATACAGTACTAGTCAATATAGCTCAATACAGTCCTACTTAATATAGCTGAATACAGTTCTAGTCAATATAGCTCAATGCAGAACTACTCGATATAGCTGAATACAGTACTACTCGATATAGCTGAATACAGTACTACTTAATATAGCTGAATACAGTACTAGTCAATATAGCTCAATACAGTCCTACTTAATATAGCTGAATGCAGTTCTAGCCAATATAGCTCAATGCAGTACTACTCGATATAGCTGAATACAGTACTACTCAATATAGCTGAATACAGTGCTACTCAAAGTAGCTGAATACAGTACTACTCGATATGGCTGAATACAATCTAATTCACTGCAGCTCAGTGCAGTGCAGTCCAATGCAGTACACTGTTATAAGGACCAACTGAACAGCAGGGGAAGATGCTGTAGCACAATAAACCAACAGTACTTGAGATATGCACAGAATAAGTCTGCTTGAGCAGTAGGCAGGAATATTACAATGTGGTGATCAGTGCACTACCACTTATTAGTGTATGACAGGCTAACATTATACAGGGGTAGCTTAACTGTGGACCTCGGTAACTATAGTCTCACTAACCTCATATGTAAAGCTATGGAGCACATTATCTCAGACTGCAATTATCTGGACATTGAATATTTCTCAACCTTGGACCCTCATCAATTTAGCTTTATCAAAGCAAGAGTTTGTCTCTTTAACCTCATTCATTTCTTTCAAAAAGTAAATGAAGCAGTGGATAGGAGTTATGTAGTGCATACAGCATACATTGACTTGGTCAGGGCCTTTGACACTATTCCCCATGCAAGCATTATTGATAGAACTGTAAATCTGAATGTAAATCCTTATATTGTGTGATGTATAGCTAACTGGTTGTCTGACAGAGCCCATGTGGTTGTGATGTATAGCTAACTGGTTGTGTAACAGAACTCATGTGGTTAGAGTTGCAGGTACCACTTCTGAAAGCAAAACCATTACCAGTGGTGTATCAAAGGGGTTAATTCTGTGCCCTCTCCTAGTTAGCATATATTTCTCAGATCTTCAGGTCAGCACTTCTGGCCTGTGGTTAATTTAGTTTGCTGGTGGGTGTAAATTGGGTGTTGTTACTGGATCTTCAACTGACTCATACTTGCTCCAACATGGCTTAGGCCATGTTAACAGTTGGTACAAGGACAACAGTCTCAAGCTAAATGTAAAAAATGTAGCATAGTTTATTCTGGTAAACAAAACAGCTTCACTTACAGTATAGAAGATGCACCTCTGTAATCAGACAATATTGTAAAGGACCTAGGGACTCTTGTTGATAATTCCTTATCATTTGACCATCATGTCTCTACAGTAATTCAGAAAGCTTTTTATCTGGTCCATCTAATTTCCAAAGGCATCTCCACTAGATGCAAGGGAGCCTTAATTCCCCTTTACTCGTGTCTTAGATCACTTGTTGAAAATAATGCACTTTTGGCGTGTTTTTATCTAAACATATCACACAAGTTGAAAGAGCGCAGAGACTAATAACTAAAAAGATCACTGGCCTTAAACATCTTAGTTATCAGGACAGACTAGCAGCCCTTTCTCTGTACTGAGTCTCTTACAGACTCTGCAATGGAGATCGAAGTTTTGCCTTTCATGCTATGAAAGATCCAACCCTATTTGATCTCCTGTTCCTTTGGAGAGCTTTTAGTCCATCAAATGCTTTGTTAAAGGTACTAAACCTCCATCAGCAGATAAATAAAATATGTTGGCCTGATAGATTTATATCCCAGTGTATCCCTCACCTCTGGAACAAACTTCCACTTCATGCAAAGCAGCACATTTGCCACCTTCAAGGTAAACCTAGGTAACTGGATGGACAGACACAAATTCTTTACTGGTCTATCTTATCTTGCCATCCTTGAGGCTAGAGGGAAATTTTGAACATGTTTTTTGGCTGGCTTGAAATGGTCTGCAGACTAATTGCCTAGCACTTACCTATGAACAAGAATGGATGCTATAGTGCAGTAATCCAACAGCCAGAGACATAGCTGTCTCCAAGAATTCATGTGTAGCTAAAATAATAGGCAAAATGTGCCAAAATTCTACGGGGTGAATAATACAGTAGATTTTTAAAAAACATGTTTTGCACAATAGGCAGAGGTGCTACAAGGCATCTACAGGGGGGGTTGCATGCCACAGTAATAAATACAGTGCAGAAAAGTAAAAATAATGCAGCAAGTTGTGTGATTCTACCACAGCAAGGCTACAGTATAGCAAAGCACCAATTAGTCAGCCAGAGTTGAGAGGTACACAGGATGGAGCAACAATTTAGCAAAGCTAAATCCAACATCAGTAATGGACATAAAGTGCTGCAAACTGCCACCCAAGCAGTAGAAAGGAATCAGGGTCATGTAACCCTGCATACCATGTCTCTCAACTGCACACATTTTTACAGAAAGTCCAGATTTTTGCTTCATATTTTTTGGTCTGTTCCTCATAAAATATGTATTTTTCTGGCAAACCACTGAGGATTGAAATGACTAATGATATGCATTTGAATGTCATAATATATTTCTTTGGAAAATCCATGGTAACACAAATCTTGTTATTCTAGCAAATTTTTAAGTTTATAAGGCCAATATTTAAAATCTGTCCCTATTTTCGGGCTTTGTTGCCCCATTATTTTAGACTTTGTCCAGACTTCTTGCGCTGAGAGGTTGAGAGGTATGGTACATGTGCAACCAGGCACAGCCAGGTACATTTGAACACTAGGGAGTGCTAGTCTCGAAAAAAGGATCTGGGAAGAATGCAACAGTTACTGAGACAGGCACTTGCTACTGTTGTAATCAGCCTGCTACTGTACTGTATATTCCACAAACCTGCTGTGCTAGGTGCAATATCCCTTAGTTGTTGTGAGACTGTTATTAAAGTCAAATCCAGTAGCAAAGTTCATTGCAGGTTAGTCCCGTCACAGCCCAGCACAATAGAGCACTGACATCTACAAACATGACAAGTTTAAAGTAGACCACAAGAGTAAACAAGGCCATAAAAGTTAGTACTTCTATGTAACCGCTAGTAATTCAAGAAAGAAGCAACAGCACTAACAGCCCATCCTGCCACCAGGAGAACCTACTAGATTAGTTTCAGATGCAAATTTACCACAGGATAAGGTAAGGCTTTAAATTAGCACTAGCACACTTTACTGCATAAAAAAGATTATTTCCCAGAAATTGTGGATCTGCTTTTACATCAAATCCAGTAGCTGGTCATGTTCCAGCATAACACAACAAAGCCATAGTGGAGTGGGGCATCTTCCACGAACCTGACAGTTTAAAGTAGACTACAAAAGTACACAAGTCAATAAATGTAGCACTGAAATGTGTGTGTGTGTGTGTGTGTGTGTGTGTGTGTGTGTGTGTGTGTGTGTGTGTGTGTGTGTGTGTGTGTGTGTGTGTGTGCGTGTGTGTGTGTGTGTGTGTGTGTGTGTGTGTGTGTGTGTGTGTGTGTGTGTGTGTGTGTGTGTGTGTGTGTGTGTGTATCTACAGCTATACATATTACTCAATCTAATTATAAGATGCAGTACATGCTATCATTTACAGTAAATAAAAGTAAATGGAAGTACAAAAGATAAACAGGTAGAAAAATCAAACATTTGGTATCAAAGAAAATAACACCATAAACTGAAACTTTCAAAGATAGACATAATACTGTCACTTTATTTACAGATATCTTCCACAGGTAAATATGTAAACCAGTAAGAATAGGTAAGGGTCATGTAATTGCACATGTAGAACGGTGCAATGCCTACTCTACAAACAAAGAACTGTGTTTTGCTTAGACTACTGTTAGGTCTGTTTGTTGTTTAATAGAGGACAGGATGGAATTCCAAAGAGTGAGTCCTGCAATAGAGAATGTTATAGAGGTACAGAATAAAGACTGTTTAGAAATAGTTTTGTCTAAAGCTTCTACTTATTGGCATGGGTGTAATTATCTTGTGCAGAGATCTGATCTGTGTAGATTCAGTAATTTATACATACAAACGCATAGTAGGAGTTAAACTATGTACAGGCACACAATTTACTGCATTCATAGCACTTTCAGAGACATTTCTAAGGAATTTGATTGCCAGGGTGAAATTTAGAAAAAGTACCCCCTCCACTCCAAATTGTTCAGTCTTCATGCTCCTTGTGGGTGGCTGCCATTGCCAGATCCAGGGTAGTCACCCAGTTTGGAAATTTCTCTGAGTACTATAACAAGCAAAACATTTTTTGCTAACTCATATGCACACTTTTTTCTTAATTCATTTTATATGCTTGTAGGTAGAAAGCCAATTGGCCTTTACTTTGACATGAAAAACTCCCACAAAAAAAATGTGCACACCATAGTCTACATCAGTGTGCTATCAGGGAAACTGATCTTACCCTTAGAGAAATGTGTTTAGTAGGACAGAAAACAGCATCTACATAAGACACAGGAGGGGACATTAAGCGAAAGCTTGCTTTCAGTTGCATTCTTATTATGATGCTAAGATGTTAAACGTGTTGCTTATTTATGGTGGCGCAGTAAACAAGCAACAGCTGTAAAGCTATTTTCAGTTTTTTAGTTCAAGGTTCATAAATGGTTGTGAAGTATTGACCTCAAAATCAGCATTTCATCTTATTCTCAACGTCTTTCAGGGGACTTTTGAATAAGCAGTCAACCTAATACTGCTAATTTTATCTATTTTTAAATGTTTGTCTCAGTATGATATTTTTTTGAATTCATAACCATAGACATGATCTCATGTTATCCTGTCTTCCACTAAGTACACAGCATTTATTTATTTATTTGTATTTGATTGCTGGGAAAATCCAACTAAGCAAAGCCCCTTTTACATTGGAGGCCTAGGCAGAAATGTTCCACATTGTGTATATATATATATATATATATATATATATATATATATATATATATATATATATATATATATATATATATATGTATATATATATATATATATATATATATATATATATATATATACACAATATACATAAGCTAACATAAATAGATATAAAGGTTGATGCCAAAGTTTAACCAGATTTGACTCCAACAAGTTAAACAGCCATCTTTCATCTATAAACTGGGCATTTCTATAACAGTTAACCCTAGATGAGGCTGTTCAAGAATTTAACAACCTATTCCTAAACATTCTCAACTCCCTAGCCATCGTACACACAGTTAGAATAAAGTCACACATATCCCCCTGGCTATCTAACTCCACCCACTCCCTAATGACGCAAAGAGATAAGCCTGGAAGCTCTGGACCAAAACCAAACTACCTTCCCACCTCCAACAGTATAAACAACTACACAACCTTGTTAAGAAAGCAGTCACCAGTGACAAGAAAAACTATTATACCAACCTTCCCAAGTCACACCTAAATAACCCAAAGAAATGCTGGCATACACTAAGCCAAATCCTTCATCCTGGTAACCCCTCCTCCCCCCAGCCTACCCCCTTAAATACACCTCTTCAAACTACTACCAACTTTAACTCTTACTTTATAGACACTACTAGCAAACTACCCAACTCTCCTAACTCCAACACCAACACTACCCCACTCCCACCCCCCATAAACTCTCTAAACACCTCCTCAACCTTCTCCCTAAAAACTGTATTAGCCAACTACATTAAATCCTTACTACTCAAACTTAAACCTTGCTACCCCTCTACAGACAGTCTCCTCCCACTCTTTCTCCAGAAAACAGCCAGCTCACTCACCCTATCTATCTCTATCCTCATCAACCAGTCCATTACTGAAGCCAAAGTCCCAGCAATTTGGAAAAAAGTTCTACACCTTGCCCATCCATAAAAGAGGTAGCTCTACTGAACTGTCCAACTTTAGGTCCACTGCAAATTTATCACATCTATCTAAAATCTTGGAGAAATGCATACACAAACAAATCCTACAATACCTTATACAAGAGAATCTAATAACCCCCACTCAACATGGCTTTCGCCCTGGTCATAGCACTTCTACAGCCCTCATTTCCTTCATTAACACCATCTCTCAAGCCAGAGACCAGAACAAACTGGTCTCTTGCCTCTTTCTAGATCTCTCAAAAGCTTTTGACACTGTCTCTTACCCTCTCCTCTTAAATAAACTCTCTGAACTCAACCTATCTGCCTCTACTATCTACTGGTTCTCTAGCTACCTCAGCAACTGTTTCCAATCTATAAAATGGCTCTGCCCTCTCTCTCTCCAGAACTCCCTATAAATGTGGGTGTTCCACAAGGCTCATTACTTGGCCAACTGCTATTTAATATTTTCACCAATCAATTATCTCACTTCTCCTCACATTCTTCACTTGTACAATATGCCGATGACTCCACAGTCATCACCATAGCCAATACCCTCTCTGACCTGCATACGACAACTCAGAACTCCGTTATGTCTATTGAAAACTGTCTCAACAAGAACCAGCTAAACCTAAATCCAAAGAAGACCAAACTTCTTTTCATCCCCAAAACTATGAATCACCTAAAACCTTCTTTCTCCATCACTTCTCACAATAATACACCAATCACTGTGGAAACTCACACTAAACTACTTGGGGTCACCAGTGATGACCAGCTGAAATTTGACCTGTATGTTCTCAGTAATATTAAGAAAACTCACCAAAAACTTGGCCTCCTCTATAGGAATAATGCATTTTTATCTAGTAAAGCCAAATTAGCCCTATCCCATGTCTATTTACTCCCAGCCCTTCTTTATGGCTCTCAAATTCCCATCAACTTACAAACCACACTACTCTCTAAACTGGAATCCATTTACAACAAGGTGGCCAAATTCATTGCCGAACACCCCTACCATTCTCATCACTGCTCAGCCCTCAGGAAACTAAACTGGTCAGAACTTCCCACATCCTTCTCCTCTCTCAGTTTCATATAATTCACTCTATACTGCACCTGCCCTCCTTCTGTCCCAGCATTTCCTCTATCATCTCCCTCTACTCACTAAGCAGAACACTTTGCAGCTCTGAACAACATCTTCTTTCCATATACAAGCCAAACATCGAAATTGAAAGAACCTGTACAGCTATTCCCCAGCTGAGAACTGGAATAAACTTCCACTGGACATTCAAATCATTAAGCCTAAACACCAGTACAGAAATGCTGTAAAAAAACATCTAAGCAATACATGGCTATGTCTGTGTAATCATCCCCCTGGTTGCTTATATTCCTCTCTGTCCTCTGCCCTCACCTTTCTTCCATACCTATTTCTTCCTCTTTATCCACTTATGTTTCTCTACATCTCTATCACTACGTCTGGCTATCGTACGTTACCTGCATGATTCTATTGACTTCAACAGTCCTGTAAGTGATTAGACGCTAGGCAGCGATTCAGCTGAACTGATGAGGAAGAATGTTGTACCTCTAATAGATTTTTTGTTCTGTATAGTACCAGGTGCAGTCACTAATCATTCTGATTCATAATGTCTTTTATTCTACTGGTCAACTGTTACTCATGGTAAGTAGATGTTGTAACTATACGTTTGTAGCCATGTACTAGGTTTATGTAACTATGTGGGTATGATCTATGCATATGTAGCTATAAACAACTATGTGTAACTATATGCTTGTAGCCATGTACTAGGTTTATGTAACTATGTGGGTATGATCTATGCATATGTAACTATAAATAACTATATGTAACTATATGTTTGTAGCCATGTACTAGGTTTATGTAACTATGTGGGTATGATCTATGCATATGTAACTATAAATAACTATGTGTAACTATATGCTTGTAGCCTTGTACTAGGTTTATACAACTTTGTTCTTATGATCAATGTTTATGTGGATCTTTTCTCCCCGCGTCTTCACAGAAAAGGGGCCTCGGCCCAGCTGGACTAACCCGGTCAACAAATGTCAAATAAATAAATAATAGGTGATCACCACGTTAAATACACTGTAATGCATTTACGGCATGCTAAAGTCATATATATCTTCATTCAGCATTATTTTGCAGTTTATATACAAAGTCACATTGAAATGTTACTACACAGACAGCAGTTGAGGCATATGCATATTTTACCAGTTATTCATGGAGAAAGGGGAAGGGACAAAGTGTAAACATTCTGTAACACACACTTGATTTGGTTACCTAAGGAGGATACCTAGTAATGGTGCTGCTGCAGGGATAGGATTATTTTGTTGATGGGAATGATTTTATTGAGATTCTAGAATACAGATGGGAAATGATTAGAACAAAATCAGCTCCAACTAAATGTCTCAGCCTGATGCCATTTATGTAGGATTTGCTAAGTTATAGACGGTTAATATAGCTATTTTTGTCTACTTACTTTCCAGTTCCAATAGGTTATCTACACCCATTACTGAAATTCAGTCAGTGGCATAGATAACTATGTAACCTGACATTTCTAGAAAGTAATTATTTTAAAGTTTGTTTTTTTCTCTGTGATGCTCTGTTATGCATCTTAGCTGGTTTTACATGAAAAGGCTTAAGGCTATCTTTCTCTTTATATGAGTGTGTGTGTGTGTGTGTGTGTGTGTGTGTGTGTGTGTGTGTGTGTGTGTGTGTGTGTGTGTGTGTGTGTGTGTGTGTGTGCGTGTGTGTACTTACGCATACATTACTAATAATGTGAAATGTGTAATATATGCTGTATGCTTGCAAAATGTGTATTTAATCTAAAAGATTATGATTGGGTTGCCACTCATAACCTGTTTACTATGTGTTTGAGATATGAATCCCAAGAAATTCACCTTGAGAGTGAAGGTTAAGAGGTGAATCTTGGCATCCATGGATGAACACATAATTAAAGGTTATGACCAGAAACCTGATCATAATTCTTTGTGGTGCATGGAGTTTTATCTATTGCATGTACTGTTACAGAAAAAAAAACACTAAATACAGGATTCACAATGGCTTGCATGGAGTCTAAGAGTCGTGTAAGACTCCATGCAGCCATTGCGATCCAGGAACAGCCCAAAATCCCGTGTAAGAGACAGCTAAAACGATTCTTACACGGGCAGGGCGTGGATATGCTAATCACCCCACTTGCAGCCGAAAGGCATGCAAATGAGGTAGATTAGCGATCCATGAAGCTGAAACCAGCCCGAGTAAGAGTCGTGTTAGGTGCAGAAATGTACTCAGTTGACAACTGAGTACGTTACTGCAAATAACACAACGGAGCCATGACAGCTCCAAATAAAGTGTGCAAATGTTGCAGTCAGCATGCCAGTGGCCAAATATGTGGCCATTGGTATGTTAACCCGATGCAAACATGAAATAAAATATTTTTTTTTTTCGGAGATCGGCGATGTTTAAATGCCGCGCAAACGGGCTGCACTATATAAAACAGAAAAATAAAGGTTTGAAACCCACAAATGTGGGTTTTATGTAATGCATGGATTTGCAATGCAGGGACTAGCAGACCAAAAACAACATGGTCACCGTCTAGTGGTTGCTAAGGGGGGAAGCTGAGTGTAAGACATGTAACTAAGCATTAGTAGGCAATCCTATGTAAATGAGTGGTAGGATAGTGAATCACATTGTCACATAGCAAATGAGCACATTCCGTGTAGTGTAAGAGTTAGATAAGGGGGAGTAACAGAGTAGGAGATAGGTGACATCACAGGGGGAAATGTCAGGAAGAAACCAAGCTCATTGGAGCAAAGTGGTATGTGAAAGATGTCAATCACACAGCATAAAAAGAGGAGTGCCAACAGATAAGCATGGGAAAGTCAAGAAATGGAAGGTGTACACTGTGGCCAACACCAGAGTTTCTTGCTGTGTGTGCATGCGCGTGTGTGCACACTGGGAGCCGCGAGTAAGACAGAGTGCGCGCGTATAAGGCAGAGTAAGCATGTAGGAGCCTGTTTAAAGATCTGTAAACCTGTTTGCGCTGGTGTGCTTGCGTTTTAACCTGAATAAGCAGATTCTAGTCCATGTAAGCATGTGTGCGCATGTGGTAGCCACTGTGAGCGTGTTTTCGCTGGTATGCGTGCTGCTCCCCCCTGAGGAAACAGAGAGGAAAAAGGAAGCAGAAGAAATAATAGGAAACTAGCAGGGAATACTTGTAGAGGTAGCAGGTGAAAACAATTAGAAGCAGGCAATTACACAGGCAGAATACAAGCCCAGCCCAGCACTTAAAACACTGCAAACAGCATTGCAGTATGTTTCTCTCAAGAGACACTGCAAGACAGGAGTAAGCTAGTAGAAGTGAAAACTGAAAAAGCTGCACTCAGACCAAACATGCTAGAGGCTGCCATAGCTGTCATAAGGAGACATAGGAGACTTGCTGAGGGTGGTGACAATGGAAATGCTGCCAGACAACCCACAGTGAGGAGACGGAGAAGAGTGTACAGGCCCAGGGTCACCTACCAGGGGTTACATGAGCTGGAGATAGTGGAGCGCTATAGAGTGGACAGAGACCTCCTGCAGCAAATTGTTGAGCTGTGCAGGCCACGCCTCACACACAAAACCAACAGAGGGGAACCCATCCCAGTGGAAACCAAGGTATGTGTTGGCCTAAGAATACTAGCAACAGGTACCTTCTAGAGACCAACTGGAGATATGATGGGGATATCACAGGCATCAGCCTCCAGGGTACTGCACCAGTTACTGGATGCCATGTCAGCACATGTCGGTGAGCATGTATATTTCCCCAATGCCCATGAGGTATTGGCCAGCAATATGCGTCTCTTCCAGCAAATAGCAGAATACTCTGAGGTAGTGGGTGCAATAGACTGCACACATCAAAGCACCAGCCGCTGAGTGGGGTAGGGCCTACAATAACCGCAAGGGCTTCCCCTCCATCAACTGCCAGGTCGTGTGTGATGCCCAGGGCATAATAATGAATGTGTGTGATGGCTGCCCTAAGAGCTACCATGATTCCCATATCTGGTATTTGATGCAGCTGTACCAGACATTTGCCAATGGGAACATCCCACATGGTCAACTAGTTGGGGATGCAGGTTATGCACTGGAGCCATGGCTGATGACACCCATCAGAAATGCACACACACACCTGAACAGGAACGCCATAATGAGGCACACGCACAAACACATAATGTAATAGAGCGTGTGTTTGGGCTGCTCAGGTCACGGTTCCAGTGCCTGGACACATTTGGTGGAGCCTTGCAGTACTCACCAACTACATGTACCCAAATTGTCATGGTATGTGCTATGCTACATAATATGATCCTGCGAAAACAGCTGCAGCAGGACCAGCATAGGGCTGGGACAAACAGCCCCCCACCATTGCCAAGGCCATCACAGGCAGAGTGTGACTCGGAGGAGGAACAACCTGAGTCTGCCCCAGTAGGCAGAAGGAGGCATGCCCAGTATGCCCTGGCCTTGGCAAAGAGGCAACGCATAGCACATACACTGGCTCAGTAGGAACCCTGGGAATGATACCCCTCTCTGACTCACTCATATAGTAACAGGGATGCCTAACATGACACAACCTGCTCTCAAACATGTACAGGGAGTGTAGTATGTGCATCCGACAGAGGCAGCCCTGCAGCACCACCTGAGGCATGATTGCCATGTGTTAAGCAATGTAACACCATCTAGTATATGTAAACATGAAGACCCAACCTAACATCTCACCCTCACCAAGCATGATGCCACACTATGAAGACAACAAGATCAAGTACAATAATTGGCTGAGTTATTGCTGTTAGCAAGGGGGAACACATGGCTGACAGCCTGGGCTGACATGCCGAGCAAGACATGATGCCCCACCTGCTAGGGATGGCACGCACCCAGCACACCTGGCTGTGTAGATACTGGCAAAGGCTGTTGTCACCCCCACTATGCCTGGAATAGGTAAGTCTGGAAACACAAACCCACCACCATAGGTAGCACAAGGGATAATAACCTGGACGTAATGCTACCCAACGCCAGAAGTCTAACCTGCAAGGTGCATGCAGACCAAACACACCACAGCATGGAGAATGGTAATATGTGTTCTGTAACAGAAACCTGGGCAAGGCCCAGAAGAGCACCCTAATACTACCAGGTTATGCCTCATACCATGCTCTACAGCTCCAAAACATGGAACACACGACAATAGGAGTGTGGCTACCAGTAATTATCAAGAATAACCACACCCCCAGGTTGGTACTACAGCAAGAAGCAGCATGGACTATCCACGGGCAAGTAACACTGTCTCAAACTGTGTACCTGTTTGAAGCCTGCTACAGACCACACACACAAACCCAGGTACCCCAGCCAGCCTTCCTGAAGACACTTCAGAGTATGAATGTCTCAACAAATACCAAACAAGGCACACACAAAGTATGACATAGGTGGCAATCCATTATGTATGGAAGAAGTAATCATGGACCTAGGGACACAAGTGGGCGGTAACCTGTCATGTGACACTCACATTGCCAAGGTGGCCAGGAAGACCTGCTATATTGCCCACCTTAATATGAAAGGATGCACATGTAGAGCTACAGAGGTCACTGTGCCCCCATACTCTTCCCTTATCAGGCCCATACGTGACAACAATGCCCAGTTCGGATGTACCTTACCTTACACATGCAGCAGTCAGAAAGACCCCAAATGTACCCCACCAACAGGATAAAGGGTCCAAACATTGGACATCTGCAGCCTGGCTGAAGAAACCACAGCCCAATTCAGAAGCATATTGCACAGTCAGAGGTGATGTATGCCTGATGTACAAGGCCATGTCCAATCCAGAATGAATGGACATGCTCCACTGCAGAAACCCCAAATCCAGCAGACACACCACAGTGAGATCAAGCAAAACACACCAAACAGCCAGTACTTCTCCAGTATTCTCCTTTATTGTTCACGATCTGGTACCTTGGCAATTCGCCTTCAAGGATCACAACTCACTGCAACACAGCAGTGACATTCTATATCATTAAATCTCAAACAATTAATCAATTAATCAATTTAACTCTTAAATTCAAAAAAGGAGAAAATTTCTATAATTTTCTATAGTTTTAAAGTGATCACAACGAGACTGACACGTGATTAAAACATAAATAAATAAACAATGAATAAATAATAATGAATATGAATATATCTTACATAAATATACAAAAACTTTATAAAGAGGATGGTGAGAATAAGAATTTTGGAACATTTGAAGGACATCAGGAATTCAAATCCATTTAGTCCTGTTGCTAAACATTTCATAGAAGTACACGATGGTCGACCTGATAGTTTAAAATTTAGTGTTTTGGGCAAACCTTTCATTTACAGGGGAGATAATGTATCTAGTAAATTATTAGAATTGGAGACGAGGATGATATTGAAATTCAATACTCTAAAACCCAATGGCTTAAATCAAGAATTGGGTATTTAATTAATTACTATGTATTGGGTAATTATATTATTCATGTTAAAAATAGATAGTATATTTATGTCATATTTATAGTGAAATGTGCATTTATTCATTGTGACAATATTTATAAAGTTTTTGTATATTTATGTAAGATATATTCATATTCATTATTATTTATTCATTGTTTATTTATTTATGTTTTAATCACGTGTCAGTCTCGTTGTGATCACTTTAAAACTATAGAAAATTATAGAAATTTTCTCCTTTTTTGAATTTGAGTTAAATTGATTAATTGATTAATTGTTTGAGATTTAATGATATATAATGTCACTGCTGTGTTGCAGTGAGTTGTGATCCTTGAAGGCGAATTGCCGAGGTACCAGATCGTGAACAATAAAGGAGAATACTGGAGAAGTACTGGCTGTTTGGTGTGTTTTGCTTTATTTTTTTTGCTGTGTTTTGAGTTACACCACAGTGAGATATCTGAACCTCCACACATAGATTAATAGGATGTGCTGGAGGGACAGATCCATAACCCAGAGGCTACTGACACTCTGGAACAGAATCCAAGTCCATGATAGGCTGAGCTCCAAACACAAACTCAACAAGAGAAATCCGGTGAAGTGCATGGGAGATAGTAGGTGTACACTGGGGGCCATCCCTGTGTCATATCTAGGAAAGTAAACCCTACGTGGGCATAATATGCACATTGCAAGGGGTGTTGAGACCCACACACAGTCTGTCTGTGCTCAAACAAAGCCAGGGCAGATAGCCTAGTATGAACCTATGAACCTATGATGATACAAATTGTGCAGGACACAAAGGATTATCACACAGCTGCCCTACCTGATGGTAGGAACCATGGTGATAATCCACAGATATGCTCTACAGCACTCTAATATCACAAACAATACACCAAACCCACACACATTGCCAACAGCCTACCAAACAGATTCCTTCCAACCTCCCCACCAGCACCTAATTGCCAAATATCTATCCCAGGAGAGTGCTGCCCCCCCCCCCGACATTGCAGATGCTGAGGTAACAGCCAGCATCCACAAAGTACAGCACACAGCATCAATGGTACCAGATGGTGTCCTGGGTTGTGTCCAACAAGTACTGTAAGAAGAATGGAACAGCAAATAGCATTACGGTGCACTATCAGTCCTACCACAGGATATGTACCCAAAGAGCAGTGTACAGCAACAGTGGTCCCACACCACAAAGGGGGTGCCTGAATGGATACTGCAAACTATCACCCCTCAACCCTGACTATCTAGGTTGGCAAAGTAGTGGAGAGGATGATCATGGATCCCATGAATAACGAGATTGGGTACCTACAGACATTGGACCCTACCCAGTGTGGCTGTCATAGGGCAGATTCTGCCCCTTACACATGTCTGACTCATGTGAAACGTGCAGCAAGCCCATTGATGTGGGGAATGTTGATCACACAGCCTATCTGGACCTTGCTAAACCCTTCCATACAATACCCTAGTTGGCGGTACAGATAAGCTCACCAGCCTAACTATAAACCCCTATGCAAGTAGATTGGTTGCAAACCAGCTCAAGGACAGAACTGACCTGGCAGACATGCTGTAGCCATGGCAGACTGCAAACCAGGTACAACTGGCATCCCACAAGGCATGGTCCTGGGATCTCTCTTGTATGCTATATATGTCACATAGGTACAGGCCAACATGGACGGACTCTGTCTGAACAGGTTTGCAGAGGACTACAAACTGGCCACCATATCGGACCCTCCAGCTGACACAAGCAACTTACAAAAGGCACACATAGAAACACACAAGTGGTGCCACAGCCATGTCAACAAGCTAAATGCAGAATAGTGTATAGTCAACCGTTGTGGAAACACAGTACATGGCCAGAAATTACCACATAGGTGTTAACCCAGTAAGTACATCAGGAGCAATAAGAGACCTGGGGACACAAGGTGATCGATATCCTGCATGTGACAACCATGTGTCTGTAGTGGTTACAGAAACATACCATATACCCACCTAATCATGAAGGTAAGCACAGCTTGGTTAGGGTAGGTCAATGTGCCTCTCCAGTCATCCATCAGCAGCCTCACAATTGTGTACAATGGCCCTTCAGGGATGTACCGTAGCAGACACCTGCAGCAACTGGAAAGACCACACAAATACCCCACCAGGAGGATTGCAGAGCTGTAACAGATGCCATGTGTCGTCTGAGTAAAGAAACTGCAGCTCCACACAGTGACATACTGCCTGGCTGGAGGTAAACTGTGCCTGATGTATAGAGCCATGACCAACCTGGTATCAATGGACATTTGGCACCATGTAAACACTGAATGCTGGTGACCTATGCAGCTGACAGGCCTGAACCCCAGCACAGACATAAACAGGACATGCCGTACCGATTGGTCCATGACCCAGAAGCTCACTCCACCCACAACTAAACTCCCACTACAGGATATCCAGGGAGTCCCTCAGTGACTGTCATCCAGAGGAATCATGATGACTGGATGGGAGATGGTAGGTGTACCCTGGATAACACCTGTATGTCACGGGTAGACAGAGGCACAGCACACTAACCATGACATATGTCATGACAAACACCAGTAAATGTGTGTTGAAGGACAAACAGTCTCTGACTAGCATTACAAATGGACTAGGGCACATGGCCATTGTTTGTCACTGTCCACACAAGTTGTGGAATACATTAACAATGTCGGACAATCATGTACTCTACTGTCCATATCTGAACAAAATGCAACATGGTCATATCTGCACAACTGGCCCTCAACCAGTCTGGTGTGCTCACTATAAATATTACAAGCAGTGATAGGACTGAAACTGATTATACTGTCCACCACAGTGAAAGTTCTGCACCAGTACACTATACGACAATACAACTGTTTGGTCAACAGGAAAGGATGATGACAACTGTATGCAAACTATCCCATGGCGACCCTGCAGGCACAGCATAATGCCTGTTAGGTTCAGACACAAAGCAGGTGGGCAGTAAGAACACAAACTGATGTCCAACACTCAACTGTACATGTAATATATAGATGGCATCCACACACAAATAGAAATGTGGTGGTCCACAGATCCCAACATAAGGAAAGGTCACACTGGGCATGCTTGCACACTTAGATAAATGAGACATGGCAGTCAAGAAGCCATACAAACTGCGAAATGGGCATGCTCACACACTTAGGCCATGTCACAGTTCAGCAGTTGCACACACACATATCTGGCATTTCTATGTGTTAACACAGGAACCTCCCACAATACAGACATCTGCCCAGTGCACACAGTGAAGTTACAACAGAGACATAAGTAAAGTACTGGATCCCACTCATATGCAAACATCTCCCACAGTACACACATTGTTTATAGAGATAGGGAAGGCTATGGCAATAAAGACCCACAAACAGTATATGAGCAACAGATATTTGCATCTGACAGGTAAACATATGGCCGTAGAGTGCAATACTTGACTGTTGTCCCTAGGGAATACAGAAGGCTATCTGCAGTGTATTTGGCATCTGCCTCCACAGTAGAGTAGGCCACTGTGCCTGTGCAAAGTTAATGCATAGATATGCTCTCCCCTGTACTGATGGATAGACACAGATGTACATACCTCTTCATCCATAATGATGTCAGCACACTATACATATGTCAGGAGCAAAAATTATACCCAGTAATGTGAATAGCGCGCTCCGCTACTGCGTCTCTAACAAGTGTCATAACATAGTTAGGTAGGGGTTTGAATCCTGCAAGTGCTCAGTGTGTGTGTGAATGTGTGAGGGGGAGTAGTGTGTGCAATTCCACGTGTATGAAAAATGTCCCTTTTGGCAACTATTACTACACAACACATGCTGCATATTCCACTGTCTAAACGCTGATGATGTCAGCACCCTATAAGTACAGCAGGAGAAAGCAATCCCCCCAGTAATGCAAATAGCACGCTCTGCTAATGCATCTCTCACAAGTGTGATAACATAATTAGGTAGGGGTTTGAATCCTGCAAGTTCCCAGTGAATGTGTGTGAGGGAGTAGTGTGCGCAATTCCATGTGTATGAGAAATGTCCCTTTTGGCAACTATTACTACACAACACATGCTGCATATTCCACTGTCTAAACGCTGATGATGTCAGCACCCTATAAGTACAGCAGGAGAAAGCAATCCCCCCAGTAATGCAAATAGCGCACTCTGCTAATGCGGCTCTCACAAGTGTCATAACATAAATAGGTAGGGGTTTGAATCCTGCAAGTGCCCAATGTGTGTGGGGGAGTAGTGTGTGCAATTCCATGTGTATGACAAATGTCACTTTTGGCAACTATTACTACACAACACATGCTGCATATCCTACTGTCTAAACACTGATGATGTCAGCACCCTATAAGTACAGCAGGAGAAAGCAATCCTCCCAGTAATGCAAATAGCACACTCTGCTACTGCGACCCTAACAAGTGATCTAACATAGTTAGGTAGGGGTTTGAATCCTACAAATGCCATGTGTATTTTTGTCACACAGTTTGTCCATGTGCGTGTGGGGTGTTGTTCCCAATATTGCACGACATACATTATATCAGTAATGTCAATACACACATGATGTATGTGTGTGCCACCTACACATAAGTACCTGTGAACTGCAAGAGATCCCATGTCCGAAGCCTGCCTCGTGAATACATGGAATAAGCATCAGACAATTGTATGACTGTGGTGTTCTGTGCAGGGGCTGCATGTGGTATGTGACTATACAGTGTGGGTTGTAGATGGTGTCATCCCACCAGCGAGGGATACATGATTGTTCTGGAACATATAGTCCACATGTTGGTGATGAACAGGTGCAGCATGTTGTCACCACTTGTGGGAGTGGTAACAAGTTGTTCCATAGCAATGCAGGGAATGAATGATAAGAACCCTTCAGATAGGGTCTTGCAGCTAGAATAATGCTCACACTGTATGTTTGGGTAGTCGCAGTACAACCATATAATGATGTGTGTAGAGACCGTCATATTCCCAGTGTTGTCAGGAAGGCCAAGTGGGTTTCCTGGGTATGGGAGTTGGTGTATGCCAGGCTATGAACCTGAAGGCAGTCTAACCCACTGTGAGTTGTACATGGAGAGGCTCTGATGCTTTGTGCAGTGCCACCAACCTGGGGGTGTGTGTATCTCAGGTGCCTTTGGATACATCCCCCCTGTTCTGGTTTGGTGCATGTGTAGGGGATGACAAGCATGGTATCAGGAATGACCTGGCACTGATGGTGTGCACCTGGGAGCCTTGTATCAGGAGTCTGTTACTGCACGGATATTGCTGTACCCCATGCTAAGGACAGTTTCCACTGCATGCATCTTGAGGTTTACACTGCTGCTGTTGAGTAGCATTGCTATTAGTGTCATATCCCGTGTGATACCTGTGTAGGTGGCTATGTAATGTTAGCCTTGCATACAAAGGCACTATGTGTGTAGCAACAGCCTCTGCCAATATACAACGGCCCATGGGTGACAGGTGCAAGCTGTCCCAAGCAAAGCAATGTGGCTTGTCCAGCATGTAATCCCACACTGACAGGCATTGGATCCCCTTTGAATGTCACTGAAAGATACATTAATTGCAGAAACTGATGATCCTGTCTACATATTGTGGCAGCATTCTTGGTGAGGGTGAGATGCTACTCAAGGCCAGGGTCATACCAGCCTGTGCCACAAGCTCAGAGAGCCCCTCTATGTCCCCTAACATGTAGTCCAGGGAAGTGCGTCAGAGGTCATATACACTGGCACAGACAATGACTGAGTCATACTTCTACATGCCTTGGAGTGACTGGTATGCTTGTGTTATGTGGTGGATCATAGTGCCTGATGGGCAGCTCAGCGTGACTGTCACCTTGTTCAGCCTGGGAGCAGGACCTCAGTGTACGTGACGATAGAGGTACCTCATACAACTGTAGCAGGTGTGTTGTCAAGCCGTATGGCCTGTGACTGTTTGGCACACAGGCTTTGTAAGCTATGTGTTGCATGTGCTCTGCTCTGGCTTAATGTTTGCTTGTGTGTCTGCTTTGCAGGTGTCAGCTGCTCAGGCAGGATGCTATTCTGAGAGCCCAATAATGTACCTGTGTGTGTCTGTGTTTGGATTGCGGTCGTGGCAGGTCTATGGGAGACTGGTACTGTATTCACTGTAGTATCCCACTCCACCTGACAGGGAACACCAGTGCTGTGTTAACAGAGCTTAGCCCCCAGTTTGGCTATGTGGTTACATCTCTCACATGTGTTGTACATGTATGGGAAGGGGAGAGGGTTGTCTGTGTACATGAGGCCGCTGTAACATTGCCACATGACTCACAGATTCACCAACTGGACCTGAGAGTACATCGACAGGTGACTTTTGCACATGCTACCATAGCATTGTGACTCCCATACTAAGTAACGACACATAGGGCCAATGGGGAACAAGGTACTCAAGGTGACTATGCGAGGGTGTAGTGCTCCTGATTTGTTAGTGCTGGCATATATGAATGCTGTCTTGAGCAAATGTGAGGTAAGTCATATGCAATGTGTTACAGGCAAACTACATGCAAACAGGACAAACAGTGACATTCTGTCAAGTGACACATGGACATCAGTACAGTAAGCAATACAGATGTCACTAGGGATCCACAGAGGCACTGTATATCTGCACTGCAGGTGGAATCAGTGTTTCAGGAACATAACAGGCAGACATGCATACAAACAAAGCTACAGTCAGCAGGCCTGTATGTAGACTATGCTACAACAAACAAGGTGTACAACTTCCAGTAGGTAACAGTGCATATATGCAGGCACTATAAGCCAGTACCCAGACATTCACAGGTCAGATGGGCTGAGTCCAGCCACACCCCACACAAGTGTATAGACCACGTACCTTCATAATGTTGAATAACTGGCCTGATACCCAAGTGCTCATACCTGTAATAATACACGTCAAATAACAGACACTGAGCCCTCACTCAGCAGTTCCAGACTTAGTATGATGTATGCTACCTGTCCTGGCAACACAGTATCCTTGACATGTATGGACACTCTCCCTCCTGTCATAGTTAGTTCTGTGTTTTGGTGCTGTCATGCATGGTATGAGGTGTTACCTTGTAGTGCTAGTGTGCTCTTGTGAGCCTTGAACCTGTTGTGTAGTACTGCACAGATATCAAACATCCTGAAACATCTGCATTGCAGAATCGTGTGTGGGCAGCATGCAACTCGCAGTTGACATTGCCATCATTGAGTATCAATATGTACATTGTTGTATCCCCTGTGCTACCTATGTAAGTGGCCATCCCTTCACAGCCTCACCACCAGTATGCAAAGATGTGCAGACAGAACACTGTGGTAATTACTATGGGTGTACAAAACAATACATTGACATTCATACTGTAACTGCATCAGGCATGCTGGTATATACCCACAATGCTATCATTACACTGTACTGTTGTCAACATCATACTATTACAATACATCTGTGTACTCACCCTGTGCATCAGCACCATGTTAACCTGTTCCTGGACCGATTTTACAGATTGCAGGAGGTGGCACAGTTTCATCATATGCACAGGGTGTGTACCTGGTATGCCTGAGTCTGCCACTGATACAACCAATTGACATGTCTGTGTGTGTGTGTTGGTGAGGGACAGCAGTACAAGATGGGGCAATGTTGATGCAGTGTGTGCATGTATGTGGTAGCCTAGGTGTTATCACTTTGCATGTGTGTATGAATGCACACAGTCCCACCTCATGGCTGCCATATACAGGTGTTTGTGGACAGCCACAGACTGTACCTGCCAGGTCATACAGATCACTGTCTGTGGCCACGGACACAGTACCTGTGCCTGGCAGGGGTGCTACGGACCGTATCAGGTACTAAGCCAGACTTGGTACTGTCATCAAAAGCAGGTGGTTGGTGACTGGAGACAGGTCCCTGTTGGGACTGTCCAGTGCCACGTGCACGTGGTCTCCTGGGGTGGTCTGATGACAGCACAGACCCAGCATTGCTGGGGCTGCTGCTGGCACTATGTGAGCAGCCGCGGGCCTGTTGTCATCTGCGACGGCTGCCAGCTGATGCTGTTGCTGGCATACGGCCACGTCGACCCCTCAACCGTCCACCATTGCCCTGGCTCATGGACATGAAGTTGTGGAACAGATCTAATGTGTCCCCCCAATGTCTGTCAATGACCTCGGTGAAGTTGCGGATGGCAGCCGCAACATCACGCATACTGTCACTCATGGCTGTGCGACATGCTCTTAGCTCCCTCAGACCCTGTCTGGTGTACCGTTCCATATGTGACTGTGCCTGCATTACAGCCCAGAAACATAGCTGAGGTTGAAAGACCTCTGTGGGCACGTCTGACTGGGGCAGTACGCCCACGGATGCTCCCACGAGAACCCATGGATGTCTGCTTGTGTGGTACTGTGTCAGGACCCTGGCCATGGCTGCTGTGTGGGGATGCATGTGCCACCGGTACCACATTACCCTGGTCAATGCCCACTGTATCCTGTCCATCACCTAGGGACATTGATGACAAAGGATGTACTGGCAGGATGACTGTGTGCATTGATGGGGTTGACAGCTGTGTAGTGTCAATTGGCTGACCAATGACGGACCCTGGCACACCTACCTGTGCCATTACACAGGTATCATCATTATCACTATCCACAGCAGCTGATTCAGGTTTCCTGCTACACGACACCAAAGCAGCACCAGAACCTGTGGGAGTAAGACAGGAAACACAGTTTACAATGTTTACACAATGTCACCACTGATGCACATATGCACACATGCACACATGCACACATGCGCACATGGGCACATGCACACATGCACACATGGGCACATGCACACATGCACACATGCACATGTGCACATGGGCACATGCACACATGCACATATGCACACATGCACACATGGGCACATGCACACATGGGCACATGCACACATGCACACATGCAGACATGGGCACATGCACACATGCACACATGCACACATGCACACACCTCAGTATATGAGATATCAACCCACAGACACAAACACACCTGCAATCAAACACATAGCACTACTGCTTCAGCCTATTATTACTATTAGTATACAGAGTATTGAAGGTAATGGTATTACACACTCACCAGCATGGATAGGCTGCCTTGCTGTTACACCAGAGGGACCTGCAGAAAAGAGACATTTATCGTCAGTGGGCACAACTGTGCCATTGATACTGTGGGCATGATACAGTTCAGTAGTGCAACAGTTAGCTTCCACAGGTGTAATGCAGATATTGAGGATATCACTATTGCACAATAATTACCAAGATTACAGCTACAAAATGAGGACACACCTCACACATGCATAACCTAACAGTGTACAGAATGGTCAACTATACACATGGCATGTTACCTGCACGCTCTGTGTCCTGCTGCTGTGTGGCTCCAGCCTCCATCATTACACATGTATGCTGCTGCTGTTGCTGTTGTGCTGGAGCCACAACACTTAGGAGTAGTCCCTCCAGTCTGGTGAGGGGGGGATGTCTAGCCACCCCACCACCTGTGGCAAGCTGCTGCCTGTGGATATCTGACGCATACTGAAGGACATTTCTAATTAAATCACTGCAGTGATGGCGTACCTGCTCATATGTCCAGTTATGTGTGCCTATGTCATTTACCCGACGGACCAGGTCTTGCCACAGTGCAGCCCTCTCCTGCTGGTTCAGGCTGATGCAGGAAAAGAGTACAACAAAATCCCGCACCATGCTCTGGTGTATCTCTTCCTCCTCTGCAGCGGAGTACACAGGGTTCTGCTGGTGAACCATAGCCCTGAAAAGAAGAAGGAAAATATGTCAGCAATATCTGTCAGCAAACTATGGCACACATAATACACATAATACTCGACTGCAGTGATATAACTTAAGAATCATATATAGCATCTGTCTGTCTATTGGGAGATACACATGTAAATGAGCAGATATCAGTGTTCATCTGACAACTGTGCAGCAGTACCTGGCACACTCCATACGACAGACTAGTATACTGCAGCAGTCAACACACTGTTTCAGGTACAATACACAACCTCACACTGGGGGTTTGTGTCAAGGTACTGTATGGGGAACATTATCAGCCCATGCACTGCACACAATGCATGTTACATATTTCACTGGTAATGCACACTACTCTTACTTGCCATAACCCTACCTACACCACAGTGACATACAGGGTAACACAGCACAACATATGGCAATGTAGAATGTGTTGATCGCAATACCTCACACACCTGTCTCTGGCCTCACACCAAGGGCACACACTACCATGACAGACAGACAGTCATGGTGAGCAATCACACCAGTACACAACATGCACCCAGTCACTAGCACACTCATTCCACCTCACATATTCCATTTGCAATGTGTTCATGGGTGTGCATTGTGTCCTAGGTAGGTAGTATGCTTTTGGCCCTGGGCCTACAGCAGCATACTGTTATGCTATCCTGCCCCTTGTGACACGTGTTATGATCGTACCTGCTCCTTACAAACAGTTACACAGGGTGACTCATATGGCATATTACCTATCTGCATAACATTCAGCAGGGGTATGTCTGACATCTACTCATGGGGAGCCTTGCTTCTTAATTCTGTGTGGTCTACTACAGGGTATGTCATATCTGTGGGTAGGGTCCTGTACCTCCACCATGTGCTCTATACTGCAGTGACAAGGACGACAGACATAGGTAATTTGTGTTGTGGATGTTGGAGGTGTTACCATGGTTGTTAGACAACTGTCATGGGTGTGACCGAACTATGTATATCCAGCAGTGGTAACCTCTATGTAGGTAGTCTGTGTGCGCTCTGTGGTGTTTGAGTGCATTGACACAGTTACTTGCATATGTCTGTGTCCTTCTCCATATCTGTAGCTGTCATGGGAGGTACATACCGTGTAGGACATTGTGGGGTGTGGAGGGGTACAGTGACCTACATGTCCATAGCTGACACACCATGTCCGCTGACACATTCCATGTACAGGTATTACAGGACTAGTGTGCCACTGTGTATATCAATGTGGAGCCTATTGTATACTTGTTGCCCCTGTTCCACCCTGACACACGCAGTGGTGGGCAGGCATGTACATATGTGGTGGTTACTGGTGTCAGTGTTTTTGAATGGGGTATGGTACTCCAGTATCCACACTGGTGTTCACTCCATGCCTTTGACACCAGGCACCTGTTGCAAGAAATCTGCACACATGTGCCTCACACAGTCTATATATATATATATATATATATATATATATATATATATATATATGTGTGTGTGTGTGTGTGTGTGTGTATATATATATTGATATATTTATATCTGTATATAGATATATATATATATATATATGTTTGTATATTTGTATATAAAATATGTATATATAGATGTAGATATATACATATACATGTGGGGAGAGAGGGGGAGAGAGTGAGAGAGAGACACAGGGAGAGTGAGAGTGTGAGGGGGTGGGACGGAGAGAGAGAGAGATAGTCATATACAGACATATCTGTTGTCAGTCAGATCTATCTGTATATGTATATGTCTCTACAGATATCTATATATGTATGTGTGTATTACATATATCTGTATGTACATATTCTACCAATCTTGATGTCTGTGCAGTAAGTGAGAACCTGGTTCAAGGCTCCTGAGAGCACACCAGCGGTACCAGGCTATACCCCGTATCATGCTTTTTGGCCCCAGGACTCGGGACAAAACAAAAAGGGAGGGGGTGTGTCCATATTCATGAAGGACACACACACCTCCAGGTTAGTGGCAACACATGAAGCATCACAGACCATCCAGGTGCAGATAACCATAGGAAAACCTGCTATAGAACTGGTAGCATGTTACAGACCACCCTCCCAATCTCAGGAACCACAGTCAGCCTTCCTGAAGACATTGGAGGATATGAATGTCCCACCACACACCATCATATTGGGATACTTCAACTACCCTAACATATACTGGGTGCATTATTCTACCCCAAATGCCCTAGCCCAAAGGTTCCCGGGATTCACTAAGTCAAATGCAACTGAACAGCTAGTTACCTCTCCCACAACAGGAGATAATATACTAGACCTGATCATCACAAACATGGGGACAATGTGCTACACACCGGAAGTATACCCCTCACTAGTCACATCTGACCACAGACTAATCCCCCTGGATATACATATCCCACCTCCCCCACAACACAAAAGACTACAGTGGGAAACCTCTCACATGCTGACTTTACACTTCTTATAACTGAGTTGGTATCCTTAATGCCCACTGGGCCAGTGTAAACTACTTCCCACAATGCAGGCACCTTCACATATGCTTTCTACGGACATCCAAGAATGCATGGATCATGCAATCACAAATGAAACCATGACCCTCTCCACCAAGGGCAGGCTTCCTGTCTGGTGGACCCCAGCATTGAACAAATTGTATAAAAACAGAAGGTAGCTACTGCACGGCAGAGCATAATTCCATAGAGCTATGGCATCTCTGATCAGCAGTAGTAGAAAGATACGTTTTGTCGTACAAACATGCAAGGCCAACAATGAGAGGGATATCGCTATGGACACTACAGATAAGCACAAGGCCTTCTTCTGCTATGTTACACACGTGGGTGGGAACCCTCAGTTGTGTTCACAGTTAGTTCACAGTGACAAACGCTACACTGAACACACAGATAATGCCAACATTCTGGCAGACAGGTTCAGTGCAGATTTCTCCCCTCCCTCACCCACACATGAGGAATTACTTATCCCAGCTGACTGTAACCGCCCTGTCATCTCAGATGTCCAGCTGGGAGCCACCCTCAGTAAAGCTGTAAACACAGCATCAATGGGACCCAATGGTATTGCAGGTTGCATGCTACGTGAACTGCAAGAGGAGCTACACATGCACATTAAATGCTATTCAGCCATAGCCTTACTACAGCATATGTACCTGGACACTGGCATACAGCAACAGTAGTCCCACTCCACACAGGAGGCACCTCTACAGACCCTGGTAACTACCGTCCCATAAGCTTAACCAGCCTGGTCTGCAATGCTATGGAAAAGATCATTATGGTACTCATACACAGAGACATTGGGGACTTAGTCACTTGATCCCACCAGGTTTGTCTTTGTAGAGGGCAGATCCTGCCTTATGAACCTGGTTGACCTTTTCAAATCAGTCACTAGACCCATTGACGAGGGCACAGCGGTCCATACAGCCTATCGGGACTTGCCTACGGCTTTCGACACAATACCGCACTCTGGCATCATAGACATGATCAACAGCTGAAATGTAAATCCATATGTCACAAGATGGGTTGCAAACCGGCTAATGGATAGAAACCCTACAGTCAAACTCACTGGTGCCATGTCAGACACAGAACCAGTCACAAGTGGTGTCCCACAGGGCTCTGTCCTGGGACCGCTCATGTTCGGCATATAATTCTCAGATGTGGAAGCAGACATGGGAGGGTAGTGGCTGACAATTTTCAAAGATGACTGCATACTAGGCACCATAGTCGATACATCAGCTGACACATACATCCTACTGACAGGTCTCATGGACACCAACAACTGGTGCCGGAGTCATGGCCTTAAACTGCATGCCACGTAATGTATACTCATACCCTTTTGGACGGACAAGGTACCCACATATTATCACATAGATAGTAACCCACTGAGTACAGACAAAGTAATCGGAGACCTGGTGACACTGATCAATGCTGACCTCTCATTTGACACCCACATTGCCAAAGTGGTTGGATAGACTTCCTACCTTGCCCACCTTATCATGAAGGGATTCACATCCAGATCAAAAGGGGTCATTGTACCCCTATACTCCTCCCTTATCAGGCCCATGACTGTGTACTATGCCCCATTTGGTATGTACCTCACCTGGCACTTGCAACAGCTAGGGGGACCCCATAAGTACATCACCAGGAGGATCAAGGGTCTGCAACAACTGTCATATGCTGCCAGACTAACATGACTCATGCTCTATCCCATAGTATACTGCCTACGTAGGGGTGATCTGTGCCTGATGTAGTAGGCCATGTCCAATCAGGTATTGATGGACATGTTCCACCTCATACAATCCAAATCCATCAGAACCACAACAGCTACGGATTTAAACCTCAGCACACATATGAATAGGACATTCTGTAGGGACAGATCCATCACTAAGAGGCTTCCCATACTGTGGAACAGGATCCCAGTTCATGTTAGGCAGAGACCCTCACTGACACTCTTCATGTGCATTCTTGATGAGTGGATGGGAGATCATAGGTTTACAGGAGGGGTCACCTCTGTGTCACTACTAGACAGAGGCACAGTAAACTAATGCTATTATGTAGGGGGGTCTTCACTGTGTCACTACTATACAGAGGCATTTTCTAAATCTATTCTATACACTGTCTGCAGATAGCCTAGTACTAAACTATGACACTGTGAAACTATATATGTCTATGTATTTTTACATCCCACTCTATCTATGTATACACATATGCATATTATATATATATATATATATATATATATATATATATATATATATACATACATATCTCAATATACATACATATACACGTTATATATATATATATATATATATATATATATATATATATATATATATATATATATATATATATATATACTCCTTTTTAGTTCCACATATGTATACACACAGTAACGTACTGCTGAACATCCATTACTGTACAACCTACTTGTACATTGCACTACAACCTACATTGCTTTGTGCACATAGCTACCTTCACATACTTATGTATGTGGAGCCTTCAGTGACAGTTGCAGTATGTCCCCGGCCCTATGCACATCTGCATATACATAGATACAGACCAATAACACATCTGGAGGGTTCACAGTATGTAGAGTATTATAGTAGTACTTTACATTACCTGTGTTTGTTGCAGCTGTTTGCGTAGGCTTGCAGTTACTTGGCCTGCTGTCAGCCTCTTTGTTTTGTTGTTACAGGTTTTTTTTTTTTTTCTTTCTTTCTTTCTTTCTTTCTTTCTTTCTTTCTTTCTTTCTTTCTTTCTTTCTTTCTTTCTTTCTTTTCTCTCTCTCTCTCTCTCTCTCTCTCTCTACCTCCAGCGGGTGCAATGAAAGTATTGCATGTGTGGACTGGGAGTACAGGATGCTTTTGCAGGTATCTGCACATGTCCACGTGATGGCCTCTACACCAGTTGTTAGCCAGCATTTACTAATTGCATGAAGCCTGTTGTGTAGTGATTGCAGTTCTCACTGTGATTACAGGACTGTGCTATAAAAAGGTCTGTTAGGTAGGCGTAGCCCTTTCAGATTATCAGGGTGGGGACCATGCTGGTTTGCTGTGGACACTGTTCTGTGAGTGTAAGGGTTGGTATGTCTCTCATATTACAGGCTGTGTTGTAGACACTGCAGTGCATGTTGTTCTGTAAGCTGAGTATTCCTTCCTCCAGTGTCCTGTTCTCCGTGTGTATGTAAAATGACACCTACGACTAGTAATACTGTGTATATGGGTGTGTGTGCTTTCCTGTGGGGATTGTGGTGTAACTGGTATATAGCAGTGGCTGTTGCAATCTGTTGCTATGGCTTCAATATTTGGCCTTTACATTCACTCCTTGTATGCCTGCTAGGTGTCTTTCCTGAAATGTGTTGCTATGGCTTTCCTATTTTCCATTTACATTCACAGCTTGTAATGCTTGCTAAATCTGTTTGGGCAGCAATTCCCTATGTGTTTGTTGTGGTAGAGTGTTACTGCATGCAGTGTGGTCTGGCCATGGTGTGGGCCTTGACACTTACAGGGGTATTTGATCATGCTGCTGAGCAGGCCTCAGATACACTCAGGTGCATCTTTTATCAGCCTCATGGAATGGTACATAGCAGTGAGTTACTCCAATGACATATTCTGATATTCTGCAGTTGTGACTGTGGGTTATTTCAAGCATATGCATTAGTACACCATTTGTGACGTGCAGGTGGTGCATACCTTCAGTCAGTCATAAGTTACCATTGCATGTGTAGTTACACCTTTCTGCCTACTGTTAGTACATTTGACAGGGTGTCAGTGGGGCACAGTTGCCATTTGTTTTCACATCAGGGACATCCCTGTAACTCAGTCACAGTTGCTATGTCTGATCTCTTAACTATTCAACTATGGCAGTGTTTATCCTTCTCTGAGTATGTGTGTGGCTTGCCAAATGCTACTGTGACATTATTACCTAGTAGCTACCAACTAGCATGACTGTTTCTCAGCACACAGTACTATTTTACAAATCCACTAGATTTGACAGTAAATATACATGACATGCTTTGTGTACTAGACTTGCTATATTCCCTTTACATTAATTCCTACTATTTTATGATATATTTCTTTCAGCACAATGTTCTTGTATAGCAGTCATGGCTTAGTGAAGTCATGCAGACTAGTGTTTCCAAGGTCCTGGGTTCGAGACTGACAGAGGTATTTTATTTTGCTGCTGAGAAAACTACAGGCCTTGTCATTCAGAGTGACTAAGGCACTTTTAAGCAGTTGTAAGCGGGTTAGCACTGGTTTGTGCGGAGGTCACGCATGCGCACTGCCGCTTAGCTTCGCGCACACGCTTAGCTAAGCACACAGAAGCGCACACCCGCTTACTACTGCTTAAAAGTGCTTACTCTCGCGCACACCCGCTCTATTTTCTTTTAAAGAAAAGAAAATGGGGAGATAGGAAAGTGGTGAAAAAGGGGGCACAAAGAGGGTAGGACAGTAGGAAAACAAGCTTGGGTTTTGCAGGAGGGATGTAGGAAAGGCCCATAGCTGCCCATTTGTTCATCAGCAACAGCTGTGCATATGTTTGTAATTTGGTGTGAAATTTGAAACCTTCCACCCCTGAGAGAGGTGTGAGGACAACAATAATATTTGTTGTACAGCCAATTGTAATTGCCAGTTTACATGTCCAGCAGACTTGTGTGCAAAATGGGCAGCTATGTTTTTTTGTGGGTACAGAGTGCCCTTTTTTTTTTTTTTTTTTTTCAGGTGAGAGTGGTATGTCAGGTACAGGAAGTCGGTATAGCTGGGGAGGTAGGTGGGGCAGGTTAACAGACAAGACAAACAAGACGCATACAGGGATGGTGTATGACACATGTGGGGGGGTTACACAATTGACAGGGACGGATGTTTGGATATCTCGAGCCCATGAGCCCACAGTTGGCAACAGTGGAACTGAGATCCCCACCCATGGGCAGTTGCGACTGTGCCTTCACTGCCCAGGATGGGGCTGTGCTGGAGGCTGTGTAGGCCAGGCAGCAGGCACGCCTGTGAGTTGTGCCACCTGTGCCTCAAGCTGGCGTAGGGGCACAAGCACAGCGTGCCGGATTTCCCTACGCACCACAGTCCGGACACTACGGAGGTTGAGTGGATGTTCTCCTCCGGCCATGCTTACAGAGGGGGGATAAGCCCCATTCCTGTAGCGCTTCCACCCACAGGTGGCACAGGGCCACCGGAGGAGGGTCCGGCCTGGGCACTACTGCCAGGTGCACTCGCCTTCCCTGTCGTCCTATGTTTTGCATTATTTTATGACAGTTTGGGTTAGTAATGTACAATACCATTCACAATTAGTTGTAACAGCATGCATTAGTATTCCCATTAACCAAACAACCATAAATTCAAGCCATTGAACAGCAAGCATAACACATGCATAATTTGAACAGCAATACACAATGCAACAACATGCAGGGTTGATTGATGGCAACAGGCCATCAGGTTTGGATGTATGAACAGGGCACATGCATCAACGTACATGCAAATATGTATGAACCAACAGGACAAATGTCCAGGGGTGTTAATTGTGAATGCACATACCCATTTCACGTGGAATGGATTATTTGTGGTTATAGGGTAGGGTAAAGACATATTTCATTAACAACTTCAAATACCTATACATATGTTGTACATTTCTACTAGCTGCAGATATATACACACTACAGGTCTGACTACAGTTTCCTATGCGATAACTAATTCAGGTTGGTGATAGGAATGTTACTGCTCCATCAATATACATTTCATATTTATTCATACACATTCATATCTGGCTCTGTTCAGCTACATCATCCTGCTACATTTGCTTTATATGGCTATAGACAACTGTGGATGTTTGATATTTCATACAACCATACTATCTGCATATTGCAAACTGAGAGCAACATATCCAGATTTTGGGACACGCATTCCAGCTTCAGTACTTTTTTCAACACATGTTGCTGTTTGGTTCTGCCTGTCACATTCATTTCATTCTGTACTGACTGCATTATACTTTATTCAGGAGTTATTATTACTTTATTGGTGGATTCATACCTCTTTCTCACACTCTCTCACTTGTTTTATTTTTACAATTCAGGATGGTACTTAATTCTAGGTTTTATTGACATGTTTTACTTTTAGTTATAACAATCCTTTCCAACAGTCTCACTTGTGTCATGTTTCAGAATTTAAACAGGGATATATTTCACACATGTGTTTTACTCAGCTTCTGTAGCTGTACTTTTCAGCCTGCTGCAGGTTATGTACTGTTATATTACAGGTGGGACATCTTTATTTCAGACTTGTTTCATTTTTATTTTTGGATTACAGGCTGCATCACACTTTTGTAATCAAGCGATACTTGCAAACTTTCTTACACTGTTACTTGCACATTTTATTAATAAGTGACTACACTGCACTCTTTTGCAAGCTGTCATACTTATATATTTTTTTACAGTTACAGGGAGAGGATTACTGACCTGCCTGGTGGCGCAATCGCACCAGCCTATCGGCATAGGCTCGACAGTTCGCAGAACGGCCACCTGCAGCTGCAATATAAATGAAGTACTATTGGAATACACATCTCCATAATATCAGCTAGGTTACTTTCTTACATAAAAAATTACATGTAACTTACTCAGTAGTGGGGCATTGGGCATTTGCCGGGCCTCCTGGATCCAACGGTTCAGTTGGTCCTGCTTCTGTCTCTTCAGGTCTACATGGTGGTGACGGACCTGTTCACCAGTCCTTGGTATTCCTGTGGCACTGGTGAGATCATGTGCCAACCGGTCCCACGCCTCAGCCCTATATGCTCCCCACAGGACCTGGCCCTGAATGAGTTGGGCCTCATGATCATGGACGAGGAGCCAAACCATATATTTGGACTCCTCAATGCCCCACCTCTGTGCTCGGAAGCAACTACCCTCTCCTACACCTGCCATCCTGGCTGCAAGTCGGCTCCACAATCGGTTATGCTGTGTATTCCCACCTATGGGGCTTATATATGCCATTTTTCCCGCACTTATCTGTGATTGCACATTTTGGAATTGTATCAGCTTCACAAAACCTGCTTTGTCATGCTCCTCTTTCTATTCATTCCTATATATATACTATTACTGCATTTCTAAGTGCAACTGTCATGGCTTAGTGGTTCAGTACTTTGACTATGGTGCATGGTATCCTGGGTTCGAGCCTGGCCATTGCTTTTTATATTTTATGACTGTCTACACAGGCTAGGAGGTGTGTCTGTGTAAAGGCAGTTTTGATACAACTTGCTCAACGTTGCCCGTCGGTTAGCTTGTTGGCACGGTGCGCAGCTCCGCGCAAATGGGCCACGCTGGTTTACGTGTCATTTGGCTGTCAGCATGCATATTACGCTCATCTCAGCTATGGCCATACAGTTTCAGCGTGTTAAAATGCTGCTCAACCCCAGGCACTCATTTTACACCTGTTAAACCACTGCTCACCTACGGGCACTCATTTTAAACCTGTTAAAACACTGCTCACCTACGGGCACTCATTATAAACCTGTTAAAACACTGCTCACCTACAGGCACTCATTTTAAACCTGTTAAAACACTGCTCACCTACGGGCACTCATTTTAAACCTGTTAAAACACTGCTCACCTACAGGCAGATATACTCAACTTGTTAGACTGTAGCTCAGCTATAGGCACATCTGACATTTGTTTTATTTTTTATTATCTCACATTTCTTCAAAATACATGGCCCATTTCATTACATTTTACATAAAATATAATTTTATATATGTACATATATGTCAGGGAATTGTTTTGTGTTTATTTCACTAAAAATAAACATTGATGTTGTGGGGGCTCGAACCATGACTGCCTCCTCTTCAGCCAACGTCTCTACCGCTACGCTTACTTCTTGGCTTACTTTGCATATTTAGTTCTTATATGCTTTGCCACTGACTGCTAACTGTGGCTAAGCGCCGGGCACGCCCGCGCAAACGAGCGCACTCACGGGCAAACATCTTTACAACTTAAAAAATATAAGATGTTCATTTATACATTTTATGTTCATAGTCTGTGGGGGCATGTGTTGTGTTGCGTTTATTCACATTTACAATGACTCTGTCATGGGGGTTTACTTTCGGGACTTTTACTCTTCTGGGGGCGTGTCCGTTTGCATGGCTCACCCTATGGACACGCCCCCTACTGTCTTACATGGACCGTGTTAGCCTTAGGTGTGATTCAGCATGCCCTCATGCATATGCATGGCATGCTGACGTCACACCGTTTAACTGCAGCCTCCGTGTAAGCCTTGTAACACTTACACAGAGGCTTCGTGAATCCTGCCCCTGCTTTCAAAACTGTAAAACACTTGGCAAGTGTTGTTAGAAAGACAGTATAACATGGCTCCTTATGTTTACACTCACTTTATATAGCTCTCAAATGTCAAGATTTTTGGATCATATGTTTGGTCTGTTCCTCATGAAATCTTTGATTTTGGGCCAAATCTCTGAGGATTTAAGTCACTAAATAATGATATGCATTTGCATTTCAGACTTTGTATTTTGAAAATGCAGGCAAACACACATCCTGTTATTCTAGCTACTTTCTAAGTTTATAACAGGAACTCAGAGACATTATCAGTATGGACAGCAGGCAGAAAAAAATCTTTTTTTCTTCTGCAATTGTTTTTGCTGGTTAGTATTGGCAGTTTTGATTGCCTAGCATAAGATCCGACCTTAAAGAGTGAAGCAGAGGGTGCTTAATATTTATTAAGACTGAATCTTGCACTATAGTTGAGCTTAACGGATTTGTCTTTTCTGGATATCAGGGTGTAATCACTGTGCTACATGCACTACATTAATATAAAAATAAAAGTGGTAACTAATATGACTGGTGATTATATTAATCTTATTTTTGTGTCATTTCTCAATGGTATAATATTAGAAAAAAATTAAATGAGACTGACAGACTCTAATGAAACTGACTGGCAGTCTTTGTGAACTTTATGAATTTTAACATGCAGGTTAGTATAGAAATCTGAATGACCTTGCAGGCACACACAGTTGTTGATGGAACATGACAGGCTGCTTTTGCAAGATGAATGGTTTTAGATTTGGTGCCAAGGAGACCGTTGAGAAAAGAGCTTGCAAAACAAAGAAACTCATCCAAACAAAGCAATGACTTTCTGAAAACAAAACAAATAAAGTGGGATAGCATGTAAAAGGCAACATAGTTTGCCAACGTACAATGCCTGCAATATCTGAGCAGGATTTCAGATAAAAGAAGTACTCAATTTGTCAAAGGACTCCAGCACGATGAAAACAATTCCCTGTGGTAATTAACTTAATGTCGTATGTGTGCATGATTCTGCTTTGTCTTAAGCCAGATGTATGAATATCAGCTTGCACAAAAACAGTAGTGATAAATTTTAATAAACTGCATTTTTCTGTATAATTTAGTAGTCGTTGTCAAACATGGAATGGCTTACTGTGTACAACGAACTTAATTATCCATTTGCATTTTTAATGAATAAGATTCATTAAGCTTGAATGCAATTTTTTAAGGAAGCCATGGTTTGGAAGTTTTTATTCTGCTAAAATGAAGAAATCAAAGTAACACATCATGCAAATGACTCTTGATAAAATAAAATATAGGCGTACATTGGCTAGCTTGTTACTATATCACATTTTTATTAAATTAATATTTGTCATCCAAGTAACTTAAACAATTCAAATGTACCAGTTTCATTTATGATCCAGTTCAAATACAGTACAGAAGGCACCAGAGTAAATGCAGAGTTAATAGCATATACCCCCCCCCCACAAAATAATCCACCCATTTTCTAAACTATTGTCCTTATGAAATGGGTCACAGTAGCAGCAAGGTGATCGGGTTAGACCAGACTTCCATATCGCCTACAGTAGCTCCTATCTCATCCTGCTTCATCCAAAGACATGCTTGGACAAGCTGAGAGATATAATCCTACCAGCATATCCTGGGGTTGCTCCAGAGCTTCTTCCCATTGAATCATGTCTATTATAGCTCCCATGGCAAATAACAACATGGCATTCTGAGAAAGGGTCTATATTAGAAGCACAAATGGTCGGAATGTTGACAACCTCTTGATCAACACATATGTGTCGAATGACCATTGACCATTTCAGCAAATGGCCACATCATCGATTTCTTTCCAAGGGAAAGAAATCGGTTGGCCATTGTGTTAAATCTGCCCTTTTCCCCCACTGTAGTGCTATCTCATAGCTATTATATTTAGTTAGGGAGGGTGGGGGGCACAGTGTGTGTTATATTGTGTTTTTCGTATTTAGTCATCGATTTCTTTTCCTTGGAAAGAAATCGGTGATGTGGCCATTCGCTGTAATGGTCGTTCGACACATATGTGTTGATCAAGAGGTTGTCAATATTCCGACCGTTCGTGCTTCTAATATTGACCCCCCTGAGGAAGTATCCAAACTATCTCAAGTGAGTCATCCCAAACTCAAAGAGCAGTAGCTGTATGCTAAGACCTTCTTGAATTACTGAGACCCTTACTTTGTCATAGGGAATAAGCCAAACTGCCCTGTGAATGACTATCATTTCTGCTTCTTGTATGTATGATTACCCAAAGCTCATGATCATAGGTGAGGATGGGTCTAGAGACAGACAAGTAAAGTGACAGCTTTGTATTATGAGTCAGTTGTCACTTCAGTACCACAGTCAGGTGAAACATCTGCAGTACAGGTTCCACTACAGTTCTCCAACAGGAAAAGTAAGAAAATGTAAACATTTGTAGTATAGTCTCCACTTCGATATTTACACACCCCTTACTAGTGTTTTTAAGACATACTCAACACTGAGGGTGTGGGTTGTGCAGTATTTACCCATAAATGCTTCATTTAGACCATGGAGGGTTATGTCTGGGTAGTCTGCTGGAAATAGAAGAAGCTAAATACTGTAGTGACCACCCACCTCTGCCACTGATCATGGTTATTACTATTATTGTTGTTATTATTATTATTATTATTTTATTCTTAAATGCTAGCTGGACACATAAAATGCCAGCTATAATTCAATATGTGGAAAGAACTGTGGTAAAAATAGTCCCTCTGTTTATATTCATTTATTGTATGTTATTTAGACACGTTTTTAACCTACTGTTTATTTATTATTTATATGAACTGTCATAGTCGGCCAACCCCCCCACCCGCTACACACTACCTACCCTAAGAAAATAAATAAACCACACACATACACTAACCAAACCCTACTTCTAACCTAAGGTAAAGCACCAAAACCCTACCTCCAACACTACACTAAACCCCACATACACAACTATCTATGCACTATCCTTAACCTCTCCCTAACCCTAAGGTCTGTAACTACCGCACACTTCCCCTACAGACATACACCCAAACAAAATAATACACATACATACACTTAAAATAGCCCTACTTCTAACACTAGACTAAACCTTACATACATTACCTATCTATACACTTACCTTAACCCAAATCTTAACACAAAACTCCTATCTATCGCACACTTACCTTACGGAGCTATACGACAGACGGGCAAACCAAAACAATTAGACATTTTGGAATTTGCGGTTTTGTATGTTCGGGATTTCCATACTTCACGCAATACGTGTCGACGTCTTCATATTAGCTCATATGTTTTTTCGCTTTCGTAATATAGACCCTTATATATATATATATATATATATATATATATATATATATATATTTTTTTTTTTTTTTAAATTTTGTGAATGTTTTTAAACAAGCTGTGTGGTTAAGTTTTAAACTGCAAATCAGGAAATTTTTCATTAAGTGAATCTATTTTATAGCCAATGGATTTATAAAGTTCATATGTTGCAGTTTTATTTTCAGTTTCTTCGTACTTTCAAAAGTGTACGACATATACTAGAATCCTAAGTAAGTACAACTTCTATAGATAAAATTAAAGGGTCATGGTGGTTTCTTAACAAAGCAATGTAAATCATTTCATACATTATACCTGTTTACTTTCTATTTCCACCAACTGACTTCCAGACTTATTAACTGGTGGTATACAGATTTTCTTATTTTTATCCTTCTCAGTTTGAATGAGTATAGTTTCAGGGTATTTTAGTTTTTTTAGTTATGTTAAAAGAGCTATTGTAGAATCAAGGTGACTATTGAATGCCCAATATCTGTAAAAGTGATTCTTAGAAAAATAAGAATTCGTGTGTGGATAGGGGATATGTACTAATTTTGAGGTGTGGTATCTCAGAGTATTCTTCCAACTCTATAAAGGGAGTGGGGGACACATCCCCACATATCAGGGTTGTATGGAGCTGGACTTTTTATTTTTGAAGTATCAGCACTCACGTCATTGCACATCTAATAAGGGACCAAAAAACACATGTATTATACTTAGCTGAAATAAGAAAAGTTAAAATGCATTGTGGATACAAACATTCTGTTAGTTGGCTTTGGTGTCTACATAGTGTTCTTGAAGAAGCTGAAAGGTTGTAGCCCATGCTGCCAGAAAAAAATATAGTTCATGCACAGAATGCTGGCCATATTGTAGTTAACATTTATATAATTTAAAAGGTTTTATTAGGAAGATGTCTTTTTTCTTCAAATGTACAACAATTTGGCTTTAATCTGCATAATAGTTCTATATTCAATGGGTCTGCTACATATGCAAAGAAATTATGTAGTTTCTTGAAGTAGATGAAATGTTTTTTTATTTTCAAGAGCTAATTGTTTTTAAAATTACATCAAAATATGTTGGAATTTTAATTCAAAACTTTTGCAATTTAAAAGTGTATATTATAATACATTTCAATATATTTTTAAAACTATCTTCTTGCCATTTAAATTGTGAGGTTTCTAAACATAATTTTCTGACTCTTTAATTTCTGCATGTATGTCTGTATGTATATATCCTTGCATATCTGACATTAGGTTGTTTTAATGTATATTTACATACATGTAACAGCACAGCTCTAATTATCACATGTAGCTGCCATGCACAGGGTGTAGGCAAACCTTATACAGTGGTAATACATGTCTGATTAGTTGTTAGCTGCATCTGTCAGTGTCCTCCTCAAATGTTAGTAGTGCATAGCTGAACAGCACTCATCTATAAATCCCAGTCCCAGATGGAATATCTGCGTCATATGACAGCATTCCCTCATAGAAAAAAATATTTTGTAGCCCATTGTGAGTACAACCATTGCAGTAGCTGGCTTTGATCTCAGCAAAAGGGATTATTTTTTAGGTGTGTCCTTCACAGATTTGATAAATTGTGCATTACACTGGAAAAAAAAGAGCAGTTCTTGTATAAAATTCACCGTATTAAACATGAGCCGATGACTACTTTTGGTTTCTTTTCTCTTTCGTTAATATTTGGAAATTATTGTAAATGTTGTATGACGTAGTTTTGTTCACTACATTAAGCCAGGTTTTCATTTTCATTTAAGCTACTGCTCTATTGTTACCTTTTTCAGGTAGTTTGTATTTCAGTCATGTTTTTGAGCCCTGGGATATTTTGCAGTGTGTATTAATGCATATAGTACATAATTTGCTTATGTGGTACAGTTGTTTTTTTCTATGTGCTGTACCATCAGTAGTAAATGTTTCTCTTACCTTCTTTTCTATTTTTTGTGTCTTAGGTTCCTAGGGAAATACTAGAGTAATGATCACTGGGACCTTTATAAGCCAAGCTAAACATCCCAAATGTATCACACAAGTTTATCTGCTAATCTTTGTAAGTCTAGTTAGGCTTCCCAAATGTATCCTGCAAGTTTATAGACCTTAGAGGCTATTTTTAAATGTCTCTGTGGCCAACTTGGTAGATTTGGGCATTCTAAGGCAAAGTAGTAATTGTCTCATGTTCGCAGACAACCAGTTAATCTACAAACAAAATAACACAGTATGTGAGAGAGAGGTAAATACATAACTTCACTGGAGGCAAAAATCTTGGACACAGATGAGGTTGTCAGGAATATCCAAACTCCCACACTACATCCCTCACACACATCGCTCCCCACACACACAATTTGTTATATGCTGAGGCACTTAGAAACCTTCCCAACTCTCAAAGACCTCCAAAGCCACCTAATGAGAGGACTGATGGTCAGCAATCACTAAAACACACACCAAAAAGCAACACTAAATATCTCACATAAGCCTACATCTAATGCCTCCAATGCAAAGCCCAGAAGGCAAGTATACACTTTATCTAATACTCTTGTTATTGAGGACTCCAATGTGAGACACACAGATACCCCACTCATCAAGCTGGCCTGGGAGAAGATAACAGTTTGTTGCCTTACTGGACCCATGATTCTCAATATCACACATGCACTCAAGTTACTGCACCCCATGTACTAATATGATTCTGTCATAGTCCATGTGGGTGTAAATGATCTGAGACATATTTCACTGGACTATGAAAAGTGACATAATGGATCTCTCAGAATATGTGTCACAGATAGGTTCATGAGCCTTACAGTGAGCAGCATTCTACCTTCACCAGGGATGATGCCACACTATGAACATAGAATGATTGATTTCAATACTTGGCTTAGTTTCTGGTGTCATTCAAGGAGATCCAATATCTGTCAGCATGGGAGAACTTGGAAAAAATACCACATTGCTTTTCCAAGGATTTGCCAAGCATGGGTTGCACCTGTCCACACCCCAGCTTTCGGATACTGGCTAAAACTTTATCCACTCCTTAGAGACTTTTTTTAGGCAATGCCAAAAAGACAAAACTACTAACATAGTGAAATGGTCAACAAGCAACGTTAAGGTGTTACTGCTCAATGTTCAGAGCCTAAACTAAAAACTCCACACCACTCAAGCCCTCCTCACTCTGGAGAATGTAGACATCTGTGCTGTGACCAAGACTTGATTTAAAGCCATACAAAGTACCCCAGCAGTGCAAGGCTACAGTGCCTTCCACACATTTAGACCAACAACAACACACACACTAAGGCCAAAGTTGGATGGGTTCCAATCTATGTTAGCAACAAACATACCTCCAGGGTGGTTAAACAGGATGGTACCATGGAGCTCATCCACCTGCAAGTCACCACAGGTAAGGTCCCTCACCATATCATGGCTAGCTATAGGTCACCATGTATGCCCCAAGAGTCTCATAGCTCTTATCTCAACCTACTAGAGGCACTTACCATCCAACAAAACAGTCTATTCATGGGTGACTTTAACTACCTCTCTATAAACTGGGAAATGTACACTGCCTCAATCTCACTGGCATAATGCTTTCTGGACTTTATTAACACAAACACCTTGGAACAGATAGTGCATGCCTTAACCAGAGAATCAACCTTACTGGATCTGGTACACAGCAACTTGGGAGAGCATTGCACCCCCACCCCCCACCCTATGTCACATCCTCACTAGTAAGGTTGGATCACAAAGCTGTCTCATTTGAAATATCCAGCTAAACCAGTAAAAGTTAGGAACTATACAAATGCAAACTGCATCCGGTTAAGTGACAGCTTGTCAAAATTCAAGGCTTCCCCCAACCCTGGGATCACAGCTACCTATGCAGAATTATTGACAGAATTATTATACATCCGTGTGAATGACTGCATAGAAGCTTCCATAGCTAACAGAAATAAACTCCAAATAAAACACTAAAAACTAACCCATACTGGAGGAATCCTCACCTAAGCAGGGTATCATGGTCAAAACAGGAAAAAAACAACTTCTTAAAGACAAGTGCTCTCTTATACAACTAAACAAGAATATCAGAGTCCTGATTAAGTCCAGCAAAGCCAGCTATAAGGTCAGGATAGCCTTGCAGGCTAAGGACAATCAGAAGTCCTACCTCAGCTATGTCCAGAACATTAGAGGTAGCACACAACAGTGTGCTAAACTGTTGGTGGACAGTACCACCTACACCAGTCAGGGTGACATAACTAATCTATTGGCTGATAAATTCAGTTCAAACATCACCCCCACACAGCTCCACCAGGTGAATCCCCTCCAACATACTTCCCCCAGCTATCAGCAGGGACCAGTAGTTGGCAGTACTTGCTAAAGCCAAAAACACTGCCTCTATGGGTCCCAACAACATCCCTGGTTGCCTCCTGAACAGTCTAAAACATGACATATCAGGAAGACTTTAGGCACTTTTCAACTACAGCTTTGAAATAGGCTATGTTACGTACAAATGGAGGACTGCAGCAGTCTTTTCCCTCCACAAGAGTGGACCATGAACCAACCTATCACTCTAACGAGCCTAATATGCAAAGCCATGGAACAAATTATCATAGAAATGATAAACAAGGACATTGCCAACCTATAGACATTGTACCCATCCCAATTTGGCTTTGTTAAGGGAAAGTCATACCTACTTAACCTGACAGACTTCTTTGAAAGGGTCACCAAGACAATGGACAATGGTAAAACAGTGCACACTGCATATTTTGACCTAGCTAAGGCATTCAAAACAATACCCTACTCAGGCATTGTTGACAAGCTCTCTGAGCTAGGTGTAAACACTTACATAACGTGCTGTACTGCTGGATAGCTCAAAGACAGGACACAAGAAGTCAGGATCAGTGAGACTACCTCTACCAAGAGACTAGTCACCAGTGAAGTATCCCAAAGCTCCATGCTGGGCCTGCTCCTGTGTATCATCTACTTCTCGGAAGTCAAGGCTAATGTTAAAGGCCACTGGCTCACCAGATTGGAAGCTATTATATATTCCCTCAAGACACAAACATCTTCCAAGTAGGATTAACACAGACAAATGACTGGTGGCAAAGTCATAGATTTAAATTCAATGCCAAAAAATGCACTATAATGCCATTTGGGAAACTGTCAATGCAAGTTAAATATTCCATTGATAAAAGATGCCTAATAGTTGACCCAGTAGTAAGGGATTTGGGAAAATATGTAGACAGCAATCTGGCCTTTGACCAACATCTAGCTAAGATAATAAGAAAATGATTCTATATCACCTAACTTATAAGGATATGTAATCCAGGTCCAAGGAAGTTCTAGTACCAGTCTACTTGTCCCTTATCAGACCTATCATTGAATATAATGCCTCCTTTGCCATATATCTAAGCAGACACTTGAAATAATTGGAATGCCTACAAATGTTTCTCATCAGGAGATTTCAGGGCATGAGTACCTTGTCATACACTGATTGTCTAAAAGCTCTGACTCTGCATTCAGTCTCCTAGAAGCTGCTGAGAAGGGATGCTTGCCTTGGATCACAGGGCTTCCTCAGACCCAGCCCTGATGGATCTGTTGCACCTCTGCAAAACAAACAGCACCAGAAACATTAAATCCAGGGATCTGAACTTCACTTGTGACAAAAACTGAACATGTTGGAGAAACAGATATGCGTCACAAAGGATTCCCGCACTATGGAACAGGCTCCTCATCCATGTAAAACAGAGCTCATCCCTGATGCTGTTCAAACAAAACCTTGACAATTGAATGGGAAATCAAAAATTTGCCATCAATTTGGCCCTCACATCCCTTATAGACAGAGGCTATCAATAAGAAATGTATTAGCCTAACTAACACACCCATACAAATTCTCAGTCACAGTCCATGTGGGTGTAAATGACCTGAGACATACCTCCCGACACTATATGAAGAGAGACATCATGGAGCTCAGAATATGTGCCCCAGGCTGGTATGAGCCTAGCACTGAGCAGCATTTTACCTTCTCCAAGGATGATTCCACAATATGAACAAATGATGACTGATTTAATAACTGGCTTCATTTATGTTGTAAATTTAAGGGCTGCAATATTTGTTAGCATGGAAGGAGATGGTCAGCAGACCATGCTGCTTTGTCAGGGATGGCCTCCACCTCTTCCCTCTATGTTTTCAAATATTAGCTAAAGCATTGTCTTCCCCATAGTGCCTTTTTAGGCAATGCCAAACTGAAAGTACTTCCAACAGCAAATCAAAGCTAAGAAAATCTAAGGGTGTTACTACTCAATGCTAGGAGTCTAAACAAAAAACTCCACTTCACCATAGAGAATGCTGACATCCATGTTGTCACTGATGCATGGTTGAAAGCCACAAAGAGCACACCAACATTTCAAGGTTATAATGCCTTCCACATATTTAGACCAGCTACTACACAGAGAGGGACTAAAGGTGGTGGTGTCTTGATTTACATCAAAAATAAATATACCTCAAGGCTGGTCAAGCAGGACAATGCACTTGAGCTTCTCCATGTTCAAATCACCATAGCAAAAATCCAATACCACTTCTTTGCAAGCTATAGGTTCCCCTCTATGACCCAAGAAACCCATACCATATGCTTAAACTTACTGAAAACATTCACCATCCAAACCAATACCATATTTACGGGTGACTTTAATGACCCCACTATTAACTGGGAATCATATACAGCAACAAATGTACAGGCACAGAGATTCCTGAATTTTGTAAACACAAACTTCCTGGACCAGATTGTCAGTACACCAACAAGGGTTGTACCCATACTGGATCTGGTCTTCACTAATAGGGGAGAGTAATGCACACCCCCTAGTGTAATGTTTTCTCTGGTAAGGTCAGACCATAAAATGGTCTCCTTTGAAGTAAAAATAAAACCTGGAACCCCAGCTAACCCTGGAATATTCAGGAACTAATCTAAGGTTAGCTTCCTACTTTTAAGTGATAAGCTAGCAAAATTTCAAGCCCCCATAAGCCCTGAGAACACTGCTGCCTATGCAGAACTGTTCACAGAAACCCTATACAAGCATGTTGATAGATGCATAGAGGCAGCGGTACCCACCAGGAAGAAGTACAGAAATAAATAAAAAAAAGCCACCCTGGTGGAATCACAAAATCAATCAGATGTATAACAGGAGGAAGAAAATCATGGCAACAATTAGGAGGTGCAGCACCCAGAAGGATAAAAGCACTCTCATCAAACTAAACAAACAACTCAGAGGACAAATAAAGTCTACCAAAGCCAAATTTGAAAAAAATTGGCCTCCCGGGACAAGGACAATCACAAAGCATTCTTTAGCTTTGTCTGCAACCTCAAAGGCAATACACAGTTGTGTGCAGAGCTTATTGTAAATGGAGCCACCTATACTGAGCCAGAAGATACAGCAAACCTACTGGCCAACAAATTCAGCAACAGCTTTACCACTCTCTCCCCATCAACCTTCCCTCAGGAAATAAATACCATCAAATATAACTCCTTCTGTTATCACTAGGGAACTGGCCTTTAATGCTCTCTCTAAGGACAAAATACTGCATCAGTGGGTCCAAAGAATATCACAGGATGCCTTCTAAATAGCAAGAAACATGATCTATCACTATCTTATACAAACCTTTATGTCACCCAGTGGATAGCCAACTAGCTCACAGACATGACCCAGGAATTTAGAATTGGTTTATTCCACCTTTACAAAGAGGCCAGTCACAAGTGCAGTCCCTCAGGGAACAGTTCTGGGACTGCTTCTTTTTGGCATTTACTTCCCTGACATCAAGGCCAATGTCAATGGTCTCTGGCTGACTAAATTTGCAAATTATTGAAAATTAAGATCTATCATTGAATCACCCACTGACAATTGTTCTCCAGGAGGGGCTGACACAGACAAACAACTTTTGCCAGAGCCATGGACTAAAACTAAATGCCAAGAAATATATAATAGTATTCTTTAGGAGGTAATTCACCCTTGAAAACTATCATATTGACAACACACTCCTAAGAGATGACTCAGTAGTCAGGGACTTGGAGACACACATAGACAGTAATCTAGCCTTTGATCATCACGTGTCTACAGTAGTGAAGAAATCATTCTATGTTGTGCAACTTATAAACAAAGGTATGGCTTCTAGGTCCAAAAAAGTCATTGTTCCACTATATTCAGCATTCACTAGATCTATCATTGAGTACAATGTCCAATTTGGTATGCACCTAACCAGGTATATCCAACAACTGGAACATCCACAGATATTCCTCACTAAAAGAATACAGGGTGTAAATAACATGTCATAGGTTCATAGGTTCATAGGTTTATACTAGGCTATCTGCCCTAAGGCATTTATAAGCCTAGCCCAAAGTTTTGTGGCTTATACCACCCCTTATGTTAAAAAATACTGCGCCCATTAGTTTGTTGTGCCTCTGCCCAGCAGTGACATAGAGATGATTCCCGGGGTAAACCTACGATCTCCCATCCACCGGTCAAGATTTCTCTTGAACAGAGCCAGCGAGGTGCTCTGCCTCACATGGACCGGGATTTTATTCCACAGCATAGGGAGTCTCTGGGTGACAAATCTATCCCTCCAGCATGTCCTATTTATATCCGTGCTAAGGTTTAAGTTGCTTGCTCTAGTGGATCTGGTAGATTTGGATTTTTTGAGGTGGAGCATGTCCATTAATTCCGGGTTGGACATGGCCTTGTATGTCAGGCACAGGTCACCTCTGAGCAGGCGGTATGCGACTGAATAGAGCTGGAGTTTCTTCAGTCTGGCAGCATATGACAGATTTTGGAGTCCCTTTATCCTTTTGGTGAGGAACTTTTGGGGTCTCTCCAATTGCTGCAGGTGTCGGGTGAGATACATCCCGAATGGGGGATTGTACTCGATCATTGGTCTGATAAGTGAAGAGTACAGGGGAACAATGACCACATTTGATCTGGATGTGAATCCCTTCATGATCAGGTGGGCAATGTAGAAGGTCTTTCTAAGCACTTTAGCAATGTGAGTGTCAAAAGAAAGGCCACTGTCAACCTAGGTCCCCAGGTCCCTGATAAACCTCTTCTGTGCTTAATGGATTGCCACCTATATGGTAGCTTGGGGTTACCTTGTTTTTCCCGAAGGGTATGACTATACATTTTTTGGCATTTAACTTCAGGCCATGGCTCTGGCACCAGTTATCAGTTTCCGTGAGACCCCTCTGAAGGATATCTGTGTCCGATGTACTTTCCACTATGGCGCCCAGTTTGCAGTCATCTGCAAACTTTGTCAGCCATAGTCCTCCTATGTTTGCCTGTACTTCTGAGAAGTAGATGCCGAACAACAGGGGGCCAAGGACTGAGCCCTGTGGGACACCACTTGTGACCGGCTTGGAGTCTGACATGGCGCCAGCAATTCTAACCCTGTGGGTTCTGTCCTTTAGGCAGTTTGCAACCCATCTTGTGACATATGGGTTTACATTTAAGCTGGTAAGTTTCTCTATAATACTCAAGTGGGGTATTGTGTCGAAAGCTTTTGCAAGGTCAAGGTAGGCTGTATGGACTGCCTTTCCCTCATCAATGGCCTTGGTGACTGTTTCGAAGAAGTCGACCAAGTTCAAAAGGCATGATCTGCCCTTGACAAAGCCAAACTGGGTCGGGTCCAATGTCTGCAAGTCCCCTATGTCTTTGTTTATGAGTTCCATTATGATCCTCTCCATAGCTTTGCATACCAGGCTTGTTAAGCTTATGGGGCGGTAATTACCAGGGTCTGTAGAGGTACCGCCTTTGTGGAGTGGGACCACAGTTGCCGTACACCACTCCTTGGGCACGTATCCTGTGATAAGGCTAAGATTAAACAGCTGCCTTATATGCGGGTTTAGTTCCTCGTTGAGTTTGTGTAGCACACAGCCGGGGACACCATCCGGTCCCATTGATGCTGTGTTTTTAGCCTTAGAGAGAGCAGCTTTCACCTGCGCATTTGAGATGTCTGGGAGGCTACACTCCTCTGGGATAGTTATCTCTCCTTTTGGGGGGGAGAGGGGGGTGAAGTTTGCACTGAACCTGTCTGCCAGTATGTTGGCAATGTCTGTGGGTTCAGTGATTTTTGTATCATTTTGGACTAATTCTGCGCATATCTGGGAGTTTCCACCCAGGTTTCTAACATAGCTGAAGAAGGCCTTATGATTGTCTTTTGAATCTATTGCAATTTTTCTCTCAAAGTTGGCCTTGGATGATTTTATGAGTGCTCGTATTTTTTTACTAATGATCAAGGGTGTCTTCTCTTTTATGGATTTTGCTCTATCATGTAACAGCTTTCTCCTCTTATTGTAAAGTTTGTTTATGGCTGGGGTCCACCAGACTGGACGTTTGCCCTTGGTGGAAAGAGTCTTGGTTTTATTAGGGATTGCCTGATCCATGCAGTCCTGGAGGTGTTCGTAGAAGGCATTTGTAAGGGCTTCCGCAGCTTGGGTTGTGGTTTCCACTGGCTCGGGGGCCTTGAAGAATACCACACCAGTCTTGAGTAGTGTGAAGTTTGCTTTAGAGAAGTTCTTCACTGTGGTCTTTTTTGTTTGGGGTGGGGGCGGGATGTGGATTTCCAGTGAGATAAGTTTGTGATCTGATCTCACCAATGAGGGATATACTTCCGGTGTGGAGCATTTTGTCCCCATGTTTGTGATGATGAGATCTAGTATATTTTCTCCTCTTGTGGGAACGGTGACTAGTTGTTCCATGGCATTTGAATTTATGAACTCCAGGAACCTTTGAGCTAGAAAGTTGGGGCTTGAGTAATGTTCCCAGTCTATATTCGGGTAGTTGAAGTCACCCAATATAATGGTGTTTGGAGATACATTTATACCCTCCAGTGTCTTCAGGAAGGCTGTGTGGGGTTCCTGAGTTTGAGAGGGTGGCCTGTAGCATGCTACAAATTGTAGAGCAGTTTTGCCTATGGTTAATTGCACCTGGATGGTTTCCGATGCTTCGTGCGTTGCCACCAACCTGGAGGTGTGGGTATCCTTGATGAATATGGATACACCCCCTCCTTTTGTGGTGTGGTCCGGGTTTTGGGGCCGGAACGCATGATATGAGGTAAAACCTGATAGTGCCGGGGTGCTCTCAGGAGCCTTGAACCAGGTTTCAGTCACAACACAGACATCAATGTTCTCCATACTGATAAGGGCCTCGAGTGCGTGCATTTTGAGATTTAGACTTCTGGCATTGAGCAGCATTACCCTTAGTTTCTTCCCATTTTTGTTTTCTAGGGTGGTAAGTTTAGAATTTGAGCCTTGCCTAAAAAAGGCACTATGGGGGTGGCAAGAGCCTTAGCCAATATCCGGAATCCCAAGGGTGACAGGTGCAAGCCGTCCCTTCAAGCAGCGTGGCTTGTCAAGCATGTCATCCCAGGCAGACAGACACTGGATCCCCTTTGAATGACACCAGAAATTAAGCCAATTGTTAAAGCTGATCATCTTGTCTCTATGTTGTGGCATCATTCTTGGTGAAGGAAGGATACTGCTCAGGGTCAGGGTCATACCTGCCTGGGCTACATAATCAGAGAGCTCCTCTATGTCTCTTTTCATGTGGTCCAGGGAGGTACGTCTCAGGTCGTTCACACCAGCATGGACAATGACTGTGTCATATTTGTACTTGCTGTGGAGTGACCCGAGTGCTTGCGTTATGTGGCGGATTCTAGCGCCCAATAGGCAGCTTACTGTGACCCTCTCCTTGTTCAGCCTGGTGAGTGGGACGTCAGTGTGTCTGACTATGGAGTCACCTATGACAAGTATGTTTGGTGTTGTATTTGGCCTTAAGGGCTGTGACTGCTTTGCACACTGATTTTGTGGTTTATGTGTTGCCTGTGGTGTGTCATGAGGTGGCAGTTGCTTGGATGTCTGCTTTGGAGGCCTCTGCTGTTTAGGTAAATTTTTGCTCAGAGCCTCCGAGTATGACTTTGTGTGTTTATGTGTTTGATTCATTGTTGTGATAGCTTTATGTGAGACTGGTTTTGTGGTGTGTGTAGTTGCCTTCTCCTCCTATCTGGTCTTGCCAGTCCTGAGTTGAGAGAGCTCAGCCTCCAGTTTGGCTAAATAGCTGCATCTCGCAAGTATTTGTGTTATGTGGGAGGAGGAGACGGTTGTCAGTGTACATGAGGCAATTGTAACATTGCCTCAAAATTCCCAAATTCACCAACTGGACAGGAGAGGACGCCAGCATCTGGCCCTTCGACATGCTAGAGAAATTTAGAAGTTAGGGGTGCAACTGAATAAGAGAGGACTTAGTAAGGAAGTGGGTACTCCTGGGGGGGTTTTGCTAGTGAGGGACTTTGTATAATACAGAAGTGCTAAACCTGAAAAGAAGATGCTTTTAAGACAAGTAAAAGCTTTTAGGAACAATTGCTGCGCTTTTTAGTTAAGGGATATACTGTTTAGATTACTAGTAGAGCAGTTCTAAGGGAAAAAATGAAGAACATACTTTATGGAGCCAGAAAAAGTTTAACCTTGTTAAACCAGCGCTGCCCGATGCTGCTCTAGTGGCAACTCCCCGCTAAATCACGCTAAAGCACTTTAAAGCGTGCTTGATAGCAGGGGCTGGAAAGAGCCAGGAATTGACCCAAAACGGCCAATAAAACTACAGTTTCAAGTCAGTAACCACTCCCACGGGGGGCAGGGAAGCAGCTCAATGTTTTTCACTGCCACTGATCAACAGAGAGACTTTCCTCCAGCCCAAGCAAAAATGGCCTCACAGAAACTTACAAAACAGTTCAAGAACAGCAAGCCTGTAACTTGAACTTTTTTAAATCTCAGAAAAGTGGAAAAAAGCAAGATTTTTTTTTGTTTTGGTTTTTTCAGAAATAGCAAAGGTTCACAAGTAATATCAAGTTATAACAGTGCAGTAAATGACCCCACATAAGAGTGCTAGGTCAAAGACAGAAAATATGCAAGTTTTGAGAAAAAAACGATTTTAAAATTAAGTGCAAACAGGAAATTCAGTATACAGCTTTTGGTTGTGCTCTAAATACAGCTACTAATGCAGAAATCAAGTTTAACAAGCCAGAAAATGCTCAAACTAGGCAGCTATGCAGAAAAACTTATCAAATAAACAGAGGAAAAATACTTAAAATCTCAAAAGTGGCTCCTTTCTTCTCTCAGCGTTTTCTCCTCTTGGTGGGTGCAGACCACCTCAAGACTCTACCCCTGTATTCTGTCTCTACAGACTGTTGAGGGGAGATCTATGCCTAGCATATAAGGAATTGTCAGATCCAACTCTGATGGACTTTCTGCATATCTCAAAACAAACAAACACCACCAGAATTACATTACCCATGCTAAAGACTTAAACCTTGACTGTGCTATAAATAGGACCTGCTGGAGAGACAGGTATGTATCCCAGAGACTACCCCTTCTCTGGAACAAACTCCCCATCCATAGGAAGCAGAGCTCCTCCCTATCCCAATTCACATGTAGCTCGGACAATTGGATGGGGAACAGGAAATACATCCCTGGTTTGGCACCTATGTCTGTAATGGACACAGGAAGCATGTAAATGGTTCATCTCCCAGCCCCTGTTAAGTAAAAAACTAAGAGCTCTCATAAAATCATCCAAGGCAAATCTTGAGAGAAAAATCGCCAAGAACTCAAAAGACAATCATAAGGCCTTCTTTAGCTATGTTAGAAACCTAGGAGGAAACTCCCAGATATGCTCAGAATTAGTTCAAAATGATGTGAAGATTACTGAACCTACAGACATTGCCAACATACTGGCTGACAGGTTCAGTGCTAACTTCTCCCCCCCCCAAAAGGAGAGATATCTATACCAGAGGATTGTAGCCCCCCCAAACATCTCTAAAGCCCAGGTGAGAACTGCTCTCTCCAAGGCAAAAAATACAGCATCCATGGGACCGGATGGTGTCCCGGCTGTGTGCTCCACGAACTCAATGAGGAATTAAACCCGCAGTTAGGACAGCTGTTTAATCTTAGCCTCACCTCAGGATACGTACCCAAGGAGTGGCGCATGGCGACTGTGGTCCCACTACACAAGGGCGGTGCCTCCACCGACCCTGGAAATTACCGTCCCATTAGCTTGACAAGCCTTATCTGCAAAGCCATGGAGAGGATCATAATGGAACTCATAAATAAAGACATAGTGAACTTGCAGACTTTGGATCCAACCCAGTTTGGTTTTGTCAAAGGCAGATCATGCCTTTTAAACTTGGTTGACTTTTTCAAAACAGTCACCAAGGCCATTGATGATGGTAAGGCAGTCCATACAGCCTACCTCGACCTGGCAAAGGCCTTCGACACAATACCCCACTCAGATATCATCGAAAAACTCATCAGCTTGAATATAAACCCATACATCACAAGATGGGTTGCAAACTGGCTAAGTGACAGAACCCACAGGGTCAGAGTTGCTGGCGCCATGTCAGACTCAAAGCTGGTCACAAGTGGTGTCCCACAGGGCTCAGTCCTGGGTCCACTCTTGTTCGGCATCTACTTTTCTGAAGTACAAGCAAACACAGGAGGGTTATGGCTGACAAAGTTTGTGGCAATCCACTGAGCACAGAAGAAGTTATCAGGGATCTGGAGACCCAGGTTGACAGTAACCTTTCGTTTGACACTCACGTTGCTAAAGCAGTTAGGAAGACCTTCTACATTGCCCACCTGATCATGAAGGGATTCACATCTAGATCAAGGGAGGTCATCGTCCCCCTGTACTCATCACTCATTAGACCAATGATTGAGTACAATGCCCCATTCGGAATGTATCTGACCCGACACCTGCAGCAGCTGGAAAGGCCCCAAAAGTTCCTCACCTAAAGGATAAAGGGTCTCAAAAATATGTCTTATGCTGCCCGACTGAAAGAACTCCAGCTCTATTCAGTCGCATACTGCTTGCTCAGAGGTGACCTGTGCCTGACATACAAGGCCATGTCAAACCCAGATTTGATGAATATGCTTCACCTCAAAAAATCTAGATCCCTCAGAACCACAAGGGCAGGAGACTTAAACCTTGACACGGTTATTAATAGAATGTGCTGGAGGGACAGATTCATCACCCAGAGACTCCCTATGCTGTGGAACAAAATCCCGGTACATGTGAGGCAGAGCACCTCGCTGGCCTTGTTCAAGAGGAATCTTGACCAATGGATGGGAGATCGCAGATATACCCCAGGGATTACTTCAGTGTCACTGCTTGACAGAGGCACAGCAAAATAATAGGCATAGTTTTCTTCAAACTAAAGGGGTGGCAAAAGCCACATAACTATGGGCTAGGCTTATAAATGCCCCTGGGCAGATAGCCTAGTATGAACCTATGAACCTATGAACCTATCTCCCAAGCCCCTGCTTACATTTATCAAGGGCATCAGAACTTGTCAGAGATTTGGGGTGTATGGATAGGCTTAAAAAGGCCCTTGTGGTTGTTAGCCTAGTACACACCTATGAACCTATGAACCTTAGCTACCTGCCTAATAACATGTTCCCTCCCTGTATGATACTTGGGACCCAAATGGTTTGAGGTGCACAGCTAGCCTTGTAAGGGCCTGGTTTACAATCAAAATGTCGACATTCAGTTACACGACAAGCTCTTCCTCGAACATGGTAGGAGCAACAGTCAGAATGTCAACGTTCATGTGTACGTCCGTTCAGAAGGACGTACACAAGGCAGGGACACGAAGCATGGCTGTCAATGGCAGCTGCCAACATTAATATCAACAGAATGTTTTCAATCTTGTTGCATCGACATTAGGACCTACTTAATATTAATGAGTCAAGGATACGCATCACAGAAATCACCTTTCACGGTTGTAAGTTTAGAGCATTTGATAGTAAACTATAAGGGCCCTTCTGGTCATTAGCCTAATAACAACCTATGAATCTATGCAAGATATGGCAAGTTTCACAGGCTGCCTCTGTCCATTACAGGCATAAGTGCTAGACCCTGGGTGTATTTCTGATTTTCTACCCACTGGTCCATATTTCTCTTGAATAGGAAGCTTGTTCCAGAAAAGACGAATTCTGTGACATACATAACTGTCCCTACAATGGTGTCCATGGTACAATGATACCTAGTTCCTACTGTAAGGCCTAGGTTGGATCAGCGTAGGATTAATTCTGTAGCATTTGTTTGATAGTGATCTCAAATGTACTGCTTTACATGTACTGCATACTCTCCTGGAAAGTGGTTTAAGATGTTTACCACCTTTTTTTTTTAGAAAAATTTCTTTATATAATATCAGTAGTTCCCCATCTGGCTTTGATGTATTTTTTAAATGTATGCATTACTTTTAAAAGTAATTTAGTATGCATTGTTTAAGATTGTGTAGTAATTATAAATTCTTCCACTACAGTTCACCAAGGTGCAGGTGTTCAATAAGGCAGAACCCAAATGGGTATGCCTGAATAGGGCTTACATTGTTGGACATATTCACTGATGCTCAATCTTCTGAAAGGGGGTGCAATGCACAGGGTGGAGCCTTGCAGTTGGGAGGCACAAATCTTTCCCCTGAAAGGCACACACAACAGGGTTCACCCCCCCCCTACTCACCACCTCACGTGTGAGGTGATAATCGAACTTGGTAGTGTACTTCATAGATGGTAATGAATCTCCTTTCTTATTCAGGATTTAGAGGGAACCAAAGTCTTCATGTGCATTGATATACATAGGAGGACAGCACAGTGAAGCAGGTGTCCATTTTCCAAAATGTAGTATAATGTCCCTGCCTTTAGCTTGATTCATATTGTTGCCCTGTCAATCATAAAATAGATTTTCTTGTAAATCACTGTAGACTAAACTCATTTAATTATACCAGATATTTAAATGCATAGTTCATATTGTACAGAAAGTACATGCTTGTGCAAAACTTGGTTTTTGAGTAACATTACTAGTGACAAAATAATTTAAAAATTGTACCCGCATTTGGTCTTTTGTTCTCTTCGAATCTTAAGACATGTCCGGAAATCCTGTGTAAAGCAGTAAGAAATATGAACTAAACTATACAGCAGCATAGCTCACAACTATTTTGGTCAAGATTTTTGGGCACAGCAAAATTTTTAAAAGTAATTTAGTATGCATTGTTAAAGATTATGTAGTAATTATAAATTCTTCCATAGTTCACCGAGGTGCAGGTGTTCAATAAGGCAGAACCCAAATGACATATTCACTGATGCACAATCTCCTGAAAGGGGGTGCAATGCACAAGGTGGAGCCTTGCAGTTGGGAGGCACAAATCTTGCTCCTAAAAGGCATACACAGCAGGGTTCACCCCCCCCCCCACACTCACCACCTCAAGTGAGAGGTGATAATCGAACTTGGTAGTGTACTTCATAGATGGTAATGAATCCCCTTTCCTATTCAGGATTTAGAGGGAACCAAAGTCTTCATGTGCACTGATATACATAGGAGGACAGCACAGTGAAGCAGGTGTCCATTTTACAAAATGTAGTATAATGTCCCTGCCTTTAGCTTGATTCATATTGTTTTTATTTATTTATTTATTTATTTATTTATTTAAATTTGTTGACCGGGAGTGTCCGACTGGACGTAGGTCCATTTTCAGCAGAGGCCCGGGGAGAAAAGCTCCACAGTAAAATAAACAGACAGTAGTTACATTGGATTACATAGTAATTAACAATTTAACATAGCAATTACTTACAACATATTTACAGATGAAGAACATAGTACATCAGTAGACAACTAGAATCTTTATCTGTGAAGTACATAACAGACATTAACAAATGTTACAATGAGAAGTTCCTGCTGTATAATAAGTACTAGGCTTATGAGCATCTGAGCTTGCTATAATTAAGGTAGTTAGTGGAGGGAGAGAAAGGTAGTGGTTGGATGGGGTGGATGATATTAGAGTGGGAGTTACAAGGGCATAGCCAGCATGTTTTTAGGTGCGCTTTTAGTAAAGTTTTGAAGTGGGTGCCTGATGGTACGGAGGTAATTGTGGGTGGGAGTGAGTTCCATAACTTGGCTATGGCGCAAGAGAATAGTGCTTCACCATCAGAGTTACTGGCTTTAGTGATCTGCAAGTGATTTTTTTTGCTGGATCTTAGTGGTCTGGTGGTGTGATAGGGTTGGAGTAGATTCTGGAGGGATGGGACATTTAGTGGATGGTTTACTAGTTTGTGGGAGAGTGAGAGTTGATACCACTGAAGGAGGTGAGGGAGTTCAAGCCAGCCCAGTTCAGCAAGTGAGAGACAGTGGTGACTACGGTAGGATGCCCCTGTGGCGAATTTGGCGATTTTGTTGTAGCAGGTCTCTAGCCCTCTTGTTGCCCTGTCAATCATAAAATAGATTTTTTTGTAAATCACTGTAGACTAAACTCATTTAATTATACCAGATATTTAAATGCATAGTTCATATTGTACAGAAAGTACATGCTTGTGAAAAACATGGTTTCCGAGTAACATTACTAGTGACAAAATAATAAAAAAATTGTACCCGCATTTGGTCTTTTGTTCTCTTCGAATCTTAAGACATGTCCGGAAATCCTGTGTAATGCAGTGAGAAATATGAACTAAACTACACAGCAGCATAGCTCACAACTATTTTGGTCAAGATTTTTGGGCACAGCAAAACTTTATGGGGCAGGGGACCAATAGGAAAAAAAATGCAAGCAGTGCCAGTGGTAAGGTGTGTTTAATTAATATTTATTTACTTCTTACATACAATAATGACCTTAGCCAGGGAACAGTAGTGGGACATGAGGAGCTCTCAGGAGGAGTCAGCATACTGTCTCTTGTTATTACTCAAAGTTACATGGAAGGAAAATGGAAAAGCAGGGAATCAAACCCTACACCAGTTATACCATTGGACTAGTTCTGCACAGTAGTTGCCCTCTGCACTAATAACCTAACATGCAAGTGCACCCCCTATACTGTATACTGTATGTATATATAGTATAGGGGGTGCACTAATAACCTAACATGCAAGTGCACCCCCTACGCCGTATACACATACCCAGCATCTACTGGGAAATAAAAACAAAAGAAGGTACAGGAGAAAACTACAATGGCTGTAGTTTGTGTATGGCACACACTGAACCAGCACAGGAATCAGTGCAATGTGCAGCTCTAAAGCAGCTTGCACACTTGCCCTGTGCTTCTGCTAGTCCCCAAATACCTGTGGTAGCTAAGTGCTGTATAATAGATTGTTTTTTTTTCTTTTCTTCTTTGTATTTTTCCCATTGTTACCATCTCCCATGCAGTAACTCCACCTTTTCCTCTCTTGTAACATCCTCTTCCCACCACCTCTTTCTCTGTGATACCTTCTATTCCCCCTTCATGGAGTATAGATCGACGATATGGCTTTTGACAGCTGACACAAATGAGCCAAGGACACTCAGCCATTCAAATATTGGCCATTTGTCTTTTGTTGATTTGTAGGATGATCCTTCTGAATCTTATCTTCACTCAGATACTTATGAGGTATAAACATCTATAGTTTGAGTGATGGATCACTACTGTGTTTTATGTTAATTCACTCCAGAATACTTCAAGTATCTGAGATATTACCTCTATAACCACTTTTGTGTACTGGATTTTATGTAACATTTTTCATACTAAGACAAAAGATCCGATTTGAGCTAACATTTGCCCTGCCATATTTTCAAATGTAATTACAATAAACTCATAAGTGTATAATTACATTATTTGAATTTCCTAGGAAGAAAGAGAGAAAAGGTCAGCGGGAAAAAAAGTTTTATTATTATTTATTATTATTAAGCTGCACAAGAACATTTATAACATTGGGTGAAACAATTATAAGCAGAAAAGTACCCTTTCAACATTACATGCACAGATGGATAAACACTTTAGATATAAATACTCCTAACTGCAAACACACAAGCTAGAACAGTGGAAAAGACAAGGTGCCCTTTCCTTTTCTAAGCAGTATTTCCCTTTATCTCTATATCCTGGTGCATGGTCACACTGTTACGAAGTACCATGTAATATATGGAACTGTAATATTTAATAACGTACACAGTACTCTGTTAGCTTCACCACTTTCTTATCATTTTATTAAACATTGAAGATACTCCACAAGAAATAAAACATTTTCTCACTTCCATCATTCTATGACATGACATGCACTTGGGGAAAAGTTACAATGAGTGAGAGATATAGATACGTGCATGAGCACACGCACATACATACACACATACACACAAACACACACACACACTTTTTAGTAATAAAAATCTTAGGATTCAACTGAGAAAATTAACATTGTTTAGAAAGTAGCATTGCTAAGGCTTTTAGCTGAAGCTTCATGTGGCAAATAAACAGGTAAAATAGTTAATAATCTGAATGTCCTGAAGTTGAAAGATAAACATATAGAACAATTTCAAGCATCCAGAAAATGTTTGGGAGTCAAGAAAAAACAGTTAATAAGCTAGCTATACAATGCATGAGAAAAAGTTTGTACAGATCAACCTTTAAAACATGAAGGATAAATATTTGACAAAGGAACTATTAAACTTGTTCAAAATAAAGATATTATAATCATTATTCCAAGACAACTATGGTCAGTCACAATCTAGAAGCCAACAATTTTCAGCAATGAACACATCAGTAAATCTGATAAGTAATGCAGCAACTGTGTTGAGCTGCTTTCCTGCATACTGACATAGAGATATTATGCAGGATATATTATAAAGCCATAAAGTTTTTGATGATCTTAGCAGTACTCTACTTAGCCTAAATGTTCCTGGGCAGTGTGTAGAGTCAAAGGCATTTAGGCTAAGTAGTTCAAGAAAGGGTTTGTAGGTTCATAGGTGTTTACTAGGCTAACGACCACAAGGGTCTTTTTAAGCCTAGCCATGCATCCCAAATCTCTGACAAGTTTTGATACCCTTGATAAATGTAAGTATGCACCTGGGAGATAAACCATTTGCAGGTTACCTGTGTCTATTAGAGACATAGGTGTCAAACCAGGGATGTATTTCTGTTTTCCCATCCAGTTGTTAAAGTTGCACTTGAATCAGGTTAGGGAGGAAATCTGTTTCACATGGATGGGGTGCCTGTTCCATAGATGCTGCAGTCTCTGGGATACATACCCATCTCTCCAGCAGGTCCTATTTATATCACAGGTAAGGTTTAAGTCTTTAGAATGGGTAATTCTGGTGCTGTTTGTTTTACGGATATGCAGGAGGTCCATCAGAGTGGGGTCTGACAATACCCTGTATGCCAGGCATAGATCTCCCCTCAAAAGCCTGTAGGAGACAGAATACAGGGATAGGGCCTTGAAGCAGTCTGCATTGGATATTTTGCTTATGCCCTGTATTCGTTTAGTAAGAAACCTCTGTGAACATTCCAGTTGTTGTATATGCCTGGTTAGGTACATAACAAAGGGGGCATTGTACTCAATGATAGCTCTGATGAATGCTGAATACAGTGGAACAATGACTTACTTGGACTTAGATGCCATACCTTTATAAGTTGCTCAACATAGAATGATTTCCTCACCATGTAGACACATGATGATCAAAGGCTAGATTACTATCTAAGTGTGTCCCTAAGTCCCTGTCTACTGGGTCAACTCTAATGGGTGTGTTGTCAATATGATAGTTACCAGGGATGGATGACTTCCCAAATGATACATTATGCATTTCTTGGCATTTAGTTTTAGTCCATGGCTCTGACACCAGTTGTTTGTCTGTCTCAGCCCCTCCTGGAGAACATTTGTGTCAGTGTGAGATTCAATGACAGCTCTTAATTTACAGTCATCTGCAAATTTAGTCAGCCACAGACAACTGACATTGGCCTTGACTTCTCATAAGTAAATGCCAAAAAGGAGTGGTCCAAGGACTGATCCCTGAGGGATTCCACTTGTGACTGGCCTCTTTGTAGAGGTGAACTCCCCAATTCTAACTTCTTGGGTCCTGTCTGTGAGCCAGTTGGCTATCAACTGGGTGACATATAGGTTTGTACCTAACGTCTTGAGTTTGTCAACAATGCCCAAGTGGGGTACTGTGTCAAATGCCTTTGCTAGGTCAAGGCAGGCAGTGTGAATGATTTTGCTCTTATCTATTGCTTTGGTGACCCTTTCAAAGAAGTCCACCAGGTTGAGTAGGCATGATCTGCCCGTGACGAAACCAAACTGGGTTGGGTCCAGTGTCTGGAGTTTACTATATCTCTATTGATCACCTTCATGGTAATTCTTTCCATGGCTTTACATATAGGACTAGCGAGATTTAGTTTTCAGGGTCTGTAGATGGTCCACCTTTGTGCAGAGGGATGACTGTTACCTTTCTCCATTCATGAGGCATGAAACCTGTTTGGAGGCTACAGTTAAATAGTAATTCCAGAGGCATCACGGGATATTGTCTGGGCCCATTGATCCAGTTTTCTTGGTCTTAGAGACAGCATTAAATACCTGTTCCCTAGTGACAGTAGGGGGTGTTATATTGATGATATTTCCTGAGGGAAGGTTGAGGGAGAGACAGGAGTAAAGTCTGAGCTGAATTTATCAGCCAGGAGGTTTGCTATGTCTTCTGGCTTAGTATAGGTGGCTCCATTTACAATGAGCTCTTTACACAATTGTGTATTGCCTTTGAGGTTACGGACATAGCTAAAGAATGCTTTTTGGTTGTCATTGGCCTGGGATGCCAAACTTACCTCAAATTTGGCTTTGATAGACTTTATTTGTCCTTTGAGTTGTTTGCTTAGTTTAATTAGAGTGCTTTTATCCTGCTGGGTGCTGCACCTCCTAATTTTTGCCATGATTTTCTTCCTCCTGTTATATAGCCTATTGATTTTGTGATTCCACCAGGGTGGCTTGTTTTTTGAGTTAGTTTTGTACTTCTTCCTGGTGGGTACAGCTGCTTCTATGCAGCTATTAATATGCTTGTACAGGGTTCTGTGAACAGTTCTGCATAGGCAGCAGTGTCCTTAAGGTTTGTGGAGGTTTGAAATTTTGCCAGGTTCTCACTTAATAGCAGGAGGTTAGCCTTAGAATAGTTCCTGAATATTCCAAGTTTAGCTGGGGGTCCAGGTTTTATTTTTACTTCAAAGGAGACCATTTTTTGGTCTGACCTTACCAGGGAAGGCATTACAGTAGATGGTATGCAGCAATCTCCCATATTAGTGAGTCCAGATCCAGTATGGTTGTAACCTTGGTTGGTGTATTGACTGGGAGTTTGTGTTTACAAAATCCAGAAATCTCTGTGCATGTACATTTGGTGTCATATAGGATTCCCAGTTAATATTGGTGTAATTAAAGTCACCTGTGAATATGGCATTGGGTTGGATGGTTAGTGTTTCTAATAGGTTTAAATACATGGTATGGGTTTCCTGGGTCATAGAGGGGTCCTATAGTTTGCAAGGAAGTGGTATTAGATTTTGCCTATGGTGATTTGAACATGGAGCAACTCAAGTGAATTGTCCTGATTGACTAGCCTTGAGGCAATTAAAGTCACTGCCTTGGAGATTGCATTGGAGACATTTCAATTGTGCTTTTACAGGAAAAATGTCACTCAAGGTGTCTGACTCTATACAGAGCACAGGCAAACACTTGAGGGAACACTAATATGTAGGCCCTAAAAATTTAAGGATGAAGTATTTAGGCAGATATTCTGAAGTTAGAAGCAAATCAAGCAATACTTACTGAAAACAAAGAATTAGCTTGTGAAGACTGATGAGAAAAGGGGAGTCACATGAAGGGCTACTGCCTAGCTACTTCTAATGCTGGTCCCACCACAGCTTCACTCTGTTGGGGTACAATCCTCCTTTGCTTCTTCTCTCACCAAAAGCAAAATGCTAGCACCAATCTCAAGAAGAGAACCAGGCCACAGCCTGTTTGGTGATCCACAGTCTTGTCCCAGATGATGCAAGGGTCTGTAGGCTTGTAACCTTTTCCTGGTAGATGCCTTGAATAGCAACCAGACCAATCAGGAATGTTAAGCACAAACACTCACTCTCTTTCATAGGAAGGTACTAGGCTATTGGCCCTAAGGCCTATATAAGCTAGCCAAATGGTACCCTGGCTTTCGCCACCCAAGAAAATTATTTTCCTGTGCCCCTGTCGAGCAGAGCCACATAAGTGATCTCTGAGGTGAATTTCCTATTGGTTCATATGTAGGTACTAGGCTGTTGAACCAACTAGAAACAGTCAGGAATCAATGCACTCTGCTCCTTCTCTCTCCAGAACCAGAATATAAGCACAGATTCCAAGCTGTCACCTAAAAAAACAGTTATTAGGCTTTCTGGTGATCAGTGGTCTCCAGGAAATAATATCCCTGTACTCCTTCTCTTACCAGGAGAAAACAGACACACTAATTCCAAAATGAATGCCAAGAGGCAGAATGTGGGCTCTACAATAACTGGTGGTCTTGCAATAGATGTTTAAAGGTAAGATGAAAAATGGTTTATCCTAAACACTGTAGTGCACACTAAGCAGTTAGATATGAAAGTGGGTTACTTGTTTAAAAGGAAGTTTGGAGCAGATCTTAGGAAGTGATGTAAGTGTAAGGGGAAGGGGTGGTGAAGATTATATTCTGGGGGTGGGTCAAACCTCCTTTTGGTGTGGGTTTGAAAAATCCTGCCTCCCTCCCTTTCTCTTTTGAGTAGGAGATGTTTAGTAGGTTAGTGCTATAAGGTGGGCAGTGTAAGAGGGATTAATTTGAACCCCTCTTCTGTACCCCCTTTTTCTTTGAGCAAGTGGACATTTGGAAGTGAGCAGTGGCATGCTGCTTCTAAAGATGGTGGTAATGTTTTGAGTGGGCAGTGAAATCTGATGCTGCTGCTGTTTAAAAATGCAAGATGAGTGGATTTATGATGCCAACAGTTATTTTCTTTGCTGGACTGATCTTTGCTATAACATGTCATTATGTATGTTGATGCATTTTTGGAATTTTATTAATAAATGGTCGTTATGCAGTATTTGGTGTTTTTATTGAAGGATTCTTGGGATAATATGTTTCTGCATGGGTTACAGAATGGTGCACTCTTCCTGTCATTGACATTTCATTGACAGTTACCAAGGCTACAGATGAGGGAATGGTGGTACACACAGCCTACCTAGACCTCGCAAAGGCCTTCAACACCAATCCCCATTCTGGTATTATAGACAAGCTCACCAGCCTGAACATAAACCCCTATGTCACAAGATGGGTTGCCAACTGGCTCATGGGCAGAACCCACATGGTGAGAGTTGTGAGAGCTAGGTCCTACTCTAAATCGGTTACAAGTGGAGTTCCCCAGGGCTCAGTCCTAAGACCCCTCCTGTTCGGCATATACTTCTCAAAGGTACAGGCAAGCACAGGAGGACTATGGCTGACCAAGTTCGAAGACGACTGCAAACTACGGGCTATAATCGACTCTCTGGCTGACACAGACATCCTCCAAAAGGGTCTCACTGAGACGGATACCTGGTGTCAAAATCATGGCTTCAAGCTAAATGCCAAAAAGTGCCTAGTCACCCCCTTTGGAAAAAACAAAGTACCCACAAACTACCACATAGGTGGTAGTTCCCTAAATATGGAAGACGTAAAAAGGGATCTGGGGACCCAAGTAGATAGTAATCTCACCTTTGATAATCACATTGCCAAAGTGATTAGAAAATCCTTCTATGTGGCCCACCTAATCACAAAAGGGGTCACATCCAGATCAGAAGAGGTCATTGTGCCCCTCTACTCATCACTCATCAGATCCATCATAGAGTACAATGCCCCATTTGGGATGTACCTTACAAGACACCTGCAACAGCTGGAAAGACCACAAAAGTACATCACCAAGAGGATCACTGGCCTCAAACAGATACCCTATGCAGCTCGACTGAAGAAATAACAGCTGTACTCGGTTGCATACCACCTACTCAGAGGTGATCTCTGCCTGACATACAAGGCCATGTCCAACCCAGAATTGATGGACATGCTCCACCTAAAGAAAACCTTATCCCCTAGAGCCACATGCTTTAGGATCTAAACCTCACCACAACAATAAATAGGACATGCTGGAGGGATAGAGTCCTGTCCCAGAGACTTCCCATGCTTTGGAACAAGATCCCAGTCTACATTAGGCAGAGCTCCTTGTTAACACTCTTCAAAAGAAATCTTGACGAATGGATGGGAAACAGAAAGTTTACCTCGGGGATCACTTCAGTGGCTCTGCTGGACAGAGGCACAGGGAACTAATCTAAGGGGGAGGCGAAAGCCAACACATTCTGGCTAGGCTTATAAATGCCTTCGGGCAGATAGCCTAGTACCTGCCTATGAACCTATGAACCTATGAACCTATAAGCTGTAAAATTCACTCTTTTTTTATTTTACTTTCTACAGTGTTAACAAGAATAGAATATGCACAGAAACAATTCATTTGATGACATTTACAAATTAATTTAGCTCCTATTATTTTACACTGAGATTCAGGCAGGAAGAATTCTAGAGACATAAATATTTGGGGTAGGAAATTGGAAGGGGATTCCATATTAGTATCTGCATGTTTAAGAGATGCATGGTGGCATACATCATAAAGATGAAACTTCAACATGCTCTTACATGGTGTTATGGCACACCAAGCTGATAGTTCATCAGCGAGCTGCCTGATAGGGTTCATTGACCCTCCCAAAAAACATTTCTGATGGCTACGTAAGTTTTATGACACTGGCCAGTCAATTGTGGGGTGTATAACTTCATTACAATGTTAAGGTGTGAAAATGTATAAGTATGAACGATGCTTTATATATTATCCCTGCCAGTGAGAATGTAGCCTTTTCAGAAAGTTTACATTAACTAGGAACAAAAGGGCAATATGTATCTGAATTAACCTTTTTTTTAAATGTGATGAGAGAAGCAAATGGCAGGAGTGTGTCTTTGAAATGTATTTGGAAATAACCAATGATGTATCTAGTGGGGTTTTCTTGTACTTATACACAACTGCAAGGGTGATTTGTGTTATGGCCAGTAACCTCAGTGCAGAATAGAATCACAAGTGTCAGTAATATAGTTCTTGTTATTGCTGATTTAGTTCAAGTCAAATGTATTTATGTGAATATGCATAAGCATAAATGCAAATACAACTGATAAAACAGGAACAGATTACTAGATAAGAAAACACAAAACTAATAAAATCAAGTACTCAATAAATAATAGAATAAAATGCATAATAAATATGACATAGTAGTGATACAAAAACAGACATTTATATAGGGTGTAAACAAAAATAGACATATATCACCTATAAGATAAATTAAACAGACAAGTATTTAAGGAGTCATTAAAGCTATAACTTATAGGGGTCTACTTAGTGATTTTATAATCCAAGGAAATGCGTTATTTTTTTTCAACAGATTATAGGGACATTTAAGAGATATTATTGTTCAGGGTGCCATGCAGCATATTTTGAGATGCGTGTGGAGTCACTGAGTTGGTCCAAACAAGTAAAGCCCAGAGTCTAATAATGGACTGTCAAGCAGTGTACTAACCAAAGCAAATGTGTACTGCAGCACCTACTATATGATAAATCTACTTCAAACTGTGAGAGATATTCAGAAACATTGTTCACCATACAGGTAGGGTAGGGTTGGCATTCACTACAGCAATGAAATAAAGTCCGATGTGATTCATAAAGATTGCTACAGAATGGGGTAAGAACACTAATGCAGTCTTACCCCATAGTGGAGCTACTGTACTCCGTGCATATAGTATATATGCAAATACCCTTCCCAACACTGTACATGATTCACAGACCCGGAGACACAGTTAGGGTGGAGTGAAGGGACAGCCGCCCTGGATATAAGTTGTTAAGGCATGTAATCAGGAGATGCTGATTGAGTGGTAGTACAGTACAGGTGTTCTTTCATTACTAGAAGAAATTGATAACTGAAATGTGTGTGGTAAGTTGCAGCAAGCTGCATCACTTTTAAAAAAGAAATGGACCTTCTTTTTGCTTTTCAGTTAGTGCAGTAGAACAGGGACTGGCATTCTCCTGTGGTGTGGAGCTCTAAACAGATTTGGGAATGGGCTTTTTTTTCTTTTCTTTTGTTTTTGCTGCTCCATTTAGGAACACACAAAGTGATTTGACTTGCTGCTTGCTCTGCTCCAAAGGTGCTGACCAGATAACCAGACTGGGGAATGGAGTTTTTTTCTTTTGTCTGTTTTTATTTTTTCTCCTCCATAAAGAAGTGCAGAAAAGGGCATAGTTTGTTGTTTGCTCTACAGGAAATGCTAGACAGATGCATGAACTGATCTTTTTATTTGATCTTCAGCTCTTAGATTTGAGGGGCACCAGATCATAGAATGGCACTGGGCACTAAATGAATCAGCTGTGGCTCTACACAGACTTTCATCAGCTGCATACAGGCGGGTCCCAACAGGGTCACTTACAGCACTAGAACCACTCATCTACAGATGGTGTAGAACGTGTGACTGGTCAGATCCCCTTTCCCTGTTGGTAGTACTTGTGACTGCTCGGATTCCCTTTCCCTGCTGGTAGTACTTGTGACTGCTCGGATTCCCTTTCCCTGCTGGTAGTACTTGTGACTGCTTGAATCTCCTATCCTTGCTGGTAGTACTTATCACTGCTCTGATCCCCTTTCCCTGACTGCTCAGATCCCCTTTCCCTGCTGGTAGTACTTGTGACTGCTTCAATCCCCTTTCTCTGGTGGTAGTACTTATGACTGCTCAGATCCCCTTTCTCTGGTGGTAGTACTTATGACTGCTCAGATCCCCTTTCTCTGGTGGTAGTACTTGTAACTGTTCAGATCCCCTTTTCCTGCTGGTAGTACTTGTGACTTCTCTGATCCCCTTTCCCTGCTGGTAGTACTTGTGACTTCTCTGATCCCCTTTCCCTGCTGATAGTACTTGTGACTGCTCGGATCCCATTTCCATGCTGGTAGTACTTGTGACTTCTATGATCCCCTTTCCCTGCTGGTAGTACTTGTGACTTCTATGATCCCCTTTCCATGCTGGCAGTACTCGTGACTGCTTGGATCCCCTTTCCCTGCTGGTAGTACTTGTGACTGTTCAGATCCCCTTTTCCTGCTGGTAGTACTTGTGACTTCTCTGATCCCCTTTCCCTGCTGGTAGAACTTGTGATTGCTCGGATTCCCTTTCCCTGCTGATAGTACTTGTGACTGCTCGGATCCCATTTCCATGCTGGTAGTACTTGTGACTTCTATGATCCCCTTTCCCTGCTGGTAGTACTTGTGACTTCTATGATCCCCTTTCCATGCTGGCAGTACTCGTGACTGCTTGGATCCCCTTTCCCTGCTGGTAGTACTTGTGACTGTTCTGATCCCCTTTCCCTGCTGGTAGAACTTGTGATTGCTCGGATTCCCTTTCCCTGCTGATAGTACTTGTGACTGCTCGGATCCCATTTCCATGCTGGTAGTACTTGTGACTGCTCAGATCCCCTTTCCCTGCTGGTAGTACTTTTGACTGCTCAGATCCCCTTTCCCTGCTGGTAGTACTCGTGACTGCTTGGATCCCCTTTCCCTGCTGGTAGTACTTGTGACTGCTCAGATCCCCTTTCCCTGCTGGTAGTACTTGTGACTGCTTGGATCCCATTTCCATGCTGGTAATACTTGGAACTGCTTGGATTCCCTTTCTCTGCTGGTAGTACTTGTGACTTCTATGATCCCCTTTCCCTGCTGGTAGTACTTTTGACTGCTCAGATCCCCTTTCCCTGCTGGTAGTACTTTTGACTGCTCAGATCCCCTTTCCCTGCTGGTAGTACTCGTGACTGCTTGGATCCCCTTTCCCTGCTGGTAGTACTTGTGACTGCTCAGATCCCCTTTTCCTGCTGATAGTACTTGTGACTGCTTGGATCCCCTTTCCCTGTTGGTAGTACTTGTGACTGCTCAGATCCTCTTTCCCTGCTGACATGTTATCCAACAACAAGAACTGAGCAGCATATCAACACAATAACAAATCCTTTAAATGCTGGGAAAAATAACCCTACCAGTAATAGCACCACACTTTCCATGTCCCCCACACAGTGACATCACTATGTTATCAACAAACGGGACCTCCCACAGCACCAGATCTCCTCATTAGCATAATATGGTAATAACCCTAGCTCTGAAAAAATGAATTATGAATGTCAAATCCTTATCAATCACACTTAGGCATGATGGTGGAACACAGAAGGGCAGGAAACAGTTATTTAATAAGTTAGACACACTATCCCTTACTAAGTAGCCATTTGCTGCTGTGCTGTATTGCACTTCAATAAAACACCATGATCAGAGATGTCTTAAACACTACAGGACATAGTACATAGTGGTGTACTATGCACTGCTGTATGTCATTCATAAAAAACATTCCTTTGTATGCTGCTTGGCAATGCTACAATCCTCATCTATGAACTATCAGTGGTGATGACAGGAAGTGTATCAAACACAGAATGCAGAAGTCAAGCTTATGACTATGCACGATGTTTATGAATCCAGGGGCCAAGAAAGCTGAAGAAACCAAAACAGAGCTTAAATGAAGATTAGTTTACTTCAAGGTTACTTCATCAAAGAAGTACAGCTGACAGGCATCCCATTTTCTGCAGCACTGACTTTTTTAAAGAATAGAATCCCAGGCAACGCATGCTGCATTTCTCTTTTCAAAAAAAAATCTATGAAATATGAAATAAAAGTAAAGAACATTGTACAAAGCTATGAATAACAAGTCCTACTATCTAGGAAGACTACATTCAAACACAGTAATATGTAAAAAGTTTTTTGATGAAACAACTTCTAGCTGTAATATCAAAGGCTATTCTTACCTGGAAGAAATACTTTATTTGAAACATTTTCTAGATAAACAATAACATAGTAATGCCCTTCAGTTTAGAGTTTGGGTTGTTGAATACCTCAAGACATTTCCTATAAATACCACTTGGGTAGTTTAATTGCAAGCTCACCCACAGATATAGAGAAAGCCCTCTGGTGATTTAATCATTCTGGCATGCCTTGATCTCACTGCAGAAGCTGATTCGGGTGTTATTACTTGCTTAGAGGGTGAGATATTGGCTTCTTTTTTTGGATTCCTCAAACAGGGTCTACAGTCTGATGACTATGACATCTGGATGGGCTTTCTTCCATCTAATGGACTGGGACTGTGCACTGTAGTCATTTTGTTGTACACTCTGTACAGCAGAGCAATCTTTATTTGTTCTCCATTCTTCTTCCCCTTCTTGGAGCATTTTTTGAATATTGTTCTCTTTTTTATATAATTTTATATAAATGGCATCTATTCCATTTAAAATGGAACATCTTGGGTTTGATCAATAAATAAATCTGGTGGTGTCACAACTGTTGCAGGATACACATGCATCCTGATGCCTGCTATGTTTTCCATAGGTTCATAGGTTCATAGTTTCATACGTGTTTACTAGGCTAATGACCACAAGGGCCTTTTTAAGCCTAGCCATGCATCCCAAATCTCTGACAAGTTCTGGTACCCTTGATAAGTTCAAGCAGATGTTTGGGAGATGAAACATTTACAAGCAGGGGCCTGAGAGATGAATTATTTACAGGTTGCCTGTGTCCATTAGAGACATAGGTGCCAAACTAGGAATGAATTTCCTGTTCCCCATCCAATTGTTCAAGTTGCATTTGAATTGGGTTAGGGAGGAGCTCTGCTTCATGTGGATGGAGAGGCTGTTCCATAGAGGATGTAGTCTCTGGGATACATACCTGTCTCTCCAGCAGGTCCTATTTATATCACAGGCAAGGTTTAAGTCTTTAGAATGGGTAATTGTGGTGCTGATTGTTTTGTGGATATGCAGGAGGTCTATCAGAGTGGGGTCTGACAATACTCTGTATGCCAGGCATAGATCTCCCCTCAACAGCCTGTAGAAGACAGAATATGGAGATAGGGCCTTGAGGCAGTCTGCGTAGGACATTTTGCTTATGCCCGGTGTGCACTGGGTTTAGTATGCTCTCAATACCTCATGACATTGTTCCTTTCCATGGACTCTTGTCATACTTATCTATATCTTTTGTTCCCTATATATCGTGGTGCACAGTATTTCTTGTGGTTGTAGTGGAAACATGATGTAGGAAGCTTAGATCTTAGTCTGTGTCTCATCACAATTTGAGCAGGCCATAACCTCACTGGCTGCAGAGAAGTATCCTGAGTTTCAATAGTACAAGGTGGCAATCTGCCATGCAATTCCATCTAAAATACATTTTTCCTGGTATTTTTTACTATTTGGAGAGCGCACTCAGTTTATCTGTTGGCTATAGGATATGTTGTCTTGTCATTCCCATTTCATGGCAAATGTTTAGAATTCTGAATTTGTACATTGTATGCCATTGCTGGAATTATCAGTTTCTAGTATTCCATGTCTGGTAATTTCTTTCTAACACTAATTGCATTCTTGGCTGTCATTTTACAATCTCAGTTTGGATACTCCAGGGATTTGTTCTGGCAATAGTCAAATGCAAAGTATGAATATATATTTTGCTGTCAAAATAGATGCGCATCATCCTTTACTCAGGGACATTCAAGTACTGCATGTAAAATAATTTCCTCTTGCGCAACAGTCTTTTGCAGCATATTGCAAATGGAGCAAGACTTGGCTATTTCTTTGATTTGAGTGAAAATTATTTATTTTCAGACATTGGCAAGTACAGTGCTGGTGTAATCTCTTCAAGATCATTATTTAAGATTTGCTGTTGCATAACTTTAATAGCCTCTTTCAAGTCTGTTCATTGTAAAACATCAGCAATAGCAAATTAACATGGGTTCAGAAAAGCATTCCCTGTAGTGTTACTACTGCTTGTTGCAGCGTTTTTTTTGAAAGATGCTCTGAAGTGGCTTATAACTAGATTAATTCCACCACTACACTATTTCCAAACACACACACATACAAATATATATTTATTAAATCATGATAACACAAAATTATAAAAATATTCACAACCATAAACAGCAGCATTCTATTTTTATTTGTGCATTCACAACCATAAACAGCAGCATTCTATTTTTATTTGTGCATATGTTACTGTTTGAGATCATTTTTACTATGAGGTGTCAGTCCTGCAGTAATACTTCACTTTGGCTGGACTTACTGACATCCACTCGAAGAGCTCTTGGCTTGTTGATATAATATCTCAAGATAAAAGCTTCTGTGACCAAATTCTTCATGATTCCATAGCTGCTTACTTATATGATTTCCAAAAACAACATTCAACTTTCTTTTCAAGCATTTTCACAATGGCATAGACAATTTACAAGGCATTTTGTCTTTGGTGTATTCCATCAGTACCACATCCTTGATTTTTCAAGATTGGGGCTGCATCGCATGCTCTATGGCTATGTGTTACACATATTTTGTACTTCCTTGGATTTAGTTTCACACTGTTACAGCACAATCTTTTTAATAATTTTGCCAGTCCAAGGCCATGCTCTGTCTGAGTTTCACCTAATACAAATATGTCATCTGTGATATTTACTTCCCTGTCCAAGTTTTTCACAATATTTTCACTGATTGTTTGGAAAACTTCTATGGGCAGATGAGATCCCAAATGGCATCCACATGCTCCAATATGATCTGAAGGAGAGTTAAATGTGCACACTTTTGAGGATTTTTTTCATCCAGTTTTACTTGCTAAAACCTGTAATTGTTGTCAAACAATGAAAAGTATTTGGCTGTTGACATCATTGGTATCACTTCGTCAACAATCCAAAGAAGCAATGCTCCTTGTAACAGCCTCATTCAAGTTCTTGTGGTTGGGGTCATTACATATACATATCATATTGAGTTTCACCACTCTTCCCACTACTATTAAATCAGCCTGTTAGTATAAATGGTCAATTAATGACCCCAAGTTCATCCATGCATTTGAGTCCATGTTGAATTTTTTGTTTCTTGGCCATTGGCACTTGTCTAGGATCATGTACTACATGGGAATAATAGGATTTAACTTAATGGTATACTGATCTGGCAGACTGCCATTGTCAATTACACTTTCCATTGAAACTTTGGGTTTTCGCTGACATTTCTCATCATTGTACAGTCTCAGTGCCATAATTCAACTTCCTTCCTTTTAAAACATGCACATTAAATCATCACAACTATGTTCTTCACACCCTGTGATTCCTGCACATTACTCTCTTTGGCACAATGCATACATTTCACTTCAGGTTTAAAATTGTCACAGCATCACAGCCATACACTTTTGTTAAAACACTGTCAATTCATTGTACCAGCCCAACTCTTAAAACACTGTTCTGCCCAAGATGTTAGCTTTCTGTAATGTTACTGCTTTAAACACTTTATATAATTTTATACACTCTCCAGGTTCCATCTGTCCCACAGGAATGAATGCATGGTATAAGTATGACAACTAGGTAAATGTGGAATGCTACTGCTTTTCCTTCACTCCATATGCCTTAAAAGAACTTCCATTCAAATTATTACATTCTGACCTGGTGTCCAGTTTAAATTTAGTACTCTTACCATTTATATAACAAGTTGGTTATATTTCTGCAGTATGTATGCAATTTTTCTGCTTTTGAGAATTATTTCATCATGGTACACATATCAATTGTTTTTACAAACAGTTCCTTTTCAGATTCTGAACTTATATTATTTTCTCAAGAAGCCATTTGTATCAGCTACTTGCAAAACTTTTTTTAGCTAAAGGTACTTTTCTAGTTAGATTTACACAAGTTATTAAAATATCCAAATGCAAGTACCCTTGTAAGCTTGGCAAGCTCTACTTCCATGACTATATCCATACCTTGCACTTTTTATTTTTAAATGGGTTATTGCTGTATGCTCTGCTATTACAACTTATCAGTTTTTGTCTTGTTTAGTCTGCTTCACATTTTACACACATCTCTCCTTTTTTTGACATTCATCACATTGCTTTTTAGCTGTTTTTCACTCCACTGCATTATTCTTTGTCCTTCTACATGTATACCTTTGCCCATCAGTGGATCTAGCAGCTTCTTGTTTTTAAGACCCCCACCTACCCAGTGAAGCTGAGGCGTCCATAGGGGTCTCATTGTCACCTTTTGCTGGAGGGGTTCACTTTTAGAGTTACCATTTCTCCTTACTCTTTGGATCAGCAAGTTTGTGCCTAAGAGGTGGGTGTGCAGCACAGATGTGCAGCATTTTGCCCTGCCGCTTTTGCAGCTCAGCCATGCCCCACCCTATTCTCCTTTGTAGGCTATGCCTCCTATATCACCATCTCCAGACTCCAGTAGAGAATGCCAATGGGGCACCCATGCAACCCTCTTCCCTGGGCAGACACACTCATCCCTCTCTGCTGTTCCATCAGTCACCCAAGCCACTAATAGAATCCAGACCAGATGGACTGAAGTCAGTGCTTTATCCCTCTATGACATCAGAGTAGCCATTCTTGTGCCTTTTTTGACATTATGTTACATACTTCTACACTCTCTCAAACTGTATAACTGTTGGTTCACTTGCTCTGCATATATCTGTTGGCATTTCCAGTGCCACATTCTTTTCCAACAATAATTTATATCTCACACACTCATGTATATGCTGCACACAGTTCTGTCTCTTGTAAGTAAATAATGCATGTCTCCAAATTCAATGCCTAAGTTCAGTCATGTAAGCATCAATAGTTTCTTACAACCCCCAAGTTCTTATAAAATAATGTCTTTCACAGGCTAGATGTTTTAGGCTCACAGTACTTTTCAAACTTGTACTTGCTTTACTCAGTGATTACTACTGTTTTTGAGCATTTTTAAAGCATTTATTTAGTTCTGTGGTAAAACAGTAATTTCTCTGTTGGCTTTTCTAGTTCTGTGTGCCTACAAATAGTCTTGCAGAAGGGCACATTAGATAGGGACTCAGTTGTTTGGTAGTTTTTTAATCAGCACTTGAGAACTGCTTTTTGTTGTGCTTTTACATGAAGAAATCCCGGGATCATCCCTCTTGTGGCAGAAGGTGTTTACCTGGTCTCTCTGAGATGGGAAGCACTCCAGGAAGCTCAAAGTGTGGTTGTTTATTGGCTAGAGGGCATAGGAGTCAGTTTTCAAGCTTTATTATTTGTCTGTAGCTGCCCACCAGACCACAGTGGTTAGTAGACAGTAACATTTCCTATAAAGTTAGGATTAGATCTGAAACCTGTTAAACATTAAACAGTACGGTTTTCTGCAAAAAATAAACTTTAGAGCAGCTAGCTTGTGCATTGAATAACACTGCCATATCCTAACATTATATAACATACTTAACCCCAGAAACTACCCTAGGAGAACCCAGTTAAAACCCAATTCTTAATCCTAAATAGCGAACTCTGTTACAGGACCAGACAACATGGATATGCAATTTCCAAATGTCTCTGTGGTAAGCTTGGTAGATTTGGGCTTCCTAAGGAAATGTAGCAATTGTCTCATTCTCAGACAACCAGTTAATCATTAAAGAAAGTAACATGGTATAACACTGTATGTGGGAGATGTAAATACACAACTTCCTTGGAGGAAAAAATCTTGCATAAAAATGAGGTTGTCAGAAATACCCACACTACATTCCTCACACAGTTTGCTCATCACATACACATAGTGTATTATTCTAAAGTGCTGAAAAGAAACCTTCCCAAATCTCGAAGACCTTCAAGCCTCCTAATAGCAACATTGCTCCTCAACAATCACTAAAACACAAACCAAAAGCAACACCAAACATCTGACATAAGTCTACACCCAGTGGTTCTTCAAGTTCAAATCGTAAGGCAAGCATGCACTGTACCTAATACTGTCATTGGGAACTCCACTGTGTGACACACAGATGCCCCACTTACTAGGTTAGACAAGGAGAAGATAACAGTACCTTTCTGGAAACAGGATCTGCAATATCTTGCCTAAATGCACTCAAGTTACTGCACCTCAGCTACCAATATGATTCTGTCATAGTCCATGTGGGTGTAAATGACCTAAGACATACCTCACTGGACTATATGAAAAGAGATGTAATGTATCTCTCTGAATAGGGGTGGGAGGTTGGCATAATGGTTAAGGTGCTTACCTTACAGGCACAAGATGCAGGGTTTGATTCTCACAAGGGGTAATTGGCTAGGCTCAAAATGGCCCACAAGGACAGTTAGCCTAGTACTAATCTATGAACCTATATGTCACAGCTAGGTATGAGCCTTGCATTGAGCAGTATTCCTGACTGAAAAGATCATAGGTTTAAAGAATAATGCCACAGTACAAACATAAAATGATTGATTTTAATAGCTGTCTTAGTTTCTGGTGTCATTCCAGGAGGGATTCAATATTTGTCAGCACTGGAGAACATGGTCAAAACACCATGTTGCTTTGCAAAGGTTGGGTTGCACCTGTCTCCTAGACTTTCAGATATTGGCAAAAACTTTATCCAGCTTCTTAGAGCCTTTTTTAGACAATGCCAAAAAGACAAAACTACCAACATAGTGAAAAAGTCTACAAACAACCTTAAAGTGTTACTGCTCAATGCGTGGAGCCTTAACAAAAAACTCCACACCTTTCAAGCCCTCCTCACTCTTGACAATGTAGACATTTGTGCCATGAATGAGACTTTGTTTAAAGCTATAGAAAATACTCTGGAAATGCAAGGCTACAGTGCTTTACACACATTTAGACCAACAACAGCACAGACTAGGGCCAAAGGTGGAGCTGTTTCGATCTGTGTTAGCAACAAACATACCTCCAGGTTGGTTAAACAGGATGATACAATAGAGCTCATCCATGTGAAGGCCACCAGAGGTAAGGTCCCTCATCATATCATGACTAGTTACAAATACCCAACTATGCCCCTAGAGTCTCTCAACTCTTACCTAAACCTACTAGAGGCACTCACCATCCAACCAGTCCCTCTATTCATGGGTGACTTTAACTGACCCTTTATAGAATGGGAAATGTACACTTCCTCAAACTCACAGGCATGATGATTCCTAGACTTTATTAACACAACTACCCTGGAACAGATAATGCATGCTCCAGCCAGTGGATCAAACATACTGGATCTGGTACTCATCTACATGAGACAGTATTGGAGCTCCACACCATGTTACTTCCTCACTAGTGTGGTCAGATCACAAAGCTGTGTCATTTGAAGTAAAAAGCAATCCAGAAACTCCAGCTAAACCAGTTAGGAGTTATTCAAAAGCAAACTACATCCTATTAAGACACCATAGCTACCTATGCAGGATTATTTACAGAGTCCCTATAAAAACATGTAAATGGCTGCCCATACTTTGCTGTACCTACCAGAAATAAACCCGAAATAAACCCTGAAAACAAACTGCACTAGTGGAAACTTCACCTAAGCAGGGTATGTAATAAAAGAAGAAAACTCACAGTCAAGATAAGGAAAAGCAATTCCCTTAAAGACAAGTGCTCTCTTCTACAAGTTATCAGGAAATTAAGAGGTGTACTCAAGTCCAACAAAGCCAACAATGGGGTCAGGATAGCCTCACAAAAGTCCTTCTTCAGCTATGTCCAGAATCTTAGAGCTAACACACAACAGTGTGTTGAACTGATGGTGAACAATACCACCTACAGTGATTAGGGTGACATAGCAATTCTACTGGCTGCTAAATTCAGCTCAAACTTCAACCATTTTGCATTTCCACCTCCAGCTCTACCAAGTGAAATCCCCTCCAACATACTTTCCCCAGCTATCAGCAGGGACCTGGTGCTGTAACACTCCCTAAAGCCAAGAACATCACCTCCATGGGTCCCAGCAACATCCTTGATTGCCACCTCAACAGTCTAAAATAAGACCTGTCAAGACCACTTGAGGTACTCTTCAACTACAGTCTTGAAACAGGCTACACTCCAAGTCAATTGAGGACTGCAACAATCAGTCACTTCCACAAGCTGGGCCATCAACTGACAGAGAGAACTACAGACTCATCAGTCTAATAAGCCTAATATGCAAAACATTGGAATGAATTATCATTGAAATGATAAACAAGGACATTGGCAATATACAGATACTGGACCTATCTGAATTTGGCTGTGTTAAGGGAATGTTGCATCTACTTAACCTGGTAGACTTCTTTGAGGGGGGTCACCATGGTAATGGATGGGGTAAAACAGTGCATACTTCATATCTTGATCTGACTAAGGCTTTTGTTACAATACCCCTCTCAGGCATTGTTGACAAGCTCTCTGAGCTAGGTGCAAACCCTTACATAACTCACTGGATTCCAAACTGGCTCACAAACAGGACCCAAGAAGTCATTATCAGTAAGACCACCTCCACCAAGACACAGGTCACCAGTGGAGTACCCCACTGCTCCAAGCTGGGACCACTCCTGGTTGGCATATACTTCTCAGAAGTTAATGCTAACATTAAAGGCCTCTGGTTCACCAACTTTGCAAATGACTGTAAATTGGGAGCTATTATAGATTCTCCCCAAGACACAAATATCTTGCAAGTGGGTTTAACACAGACATATGACTGGTGCCAAAGCCATAGCCTAAAACTCAATGCCAAATAATACATTATAATGCCCTTTGGGAAACTATCAATGCAAGTTAATTATTCCATTGATAAAACACCTCTAAGAGTCGACCCAGCAGTAAGGGATCTGGGAACATATGCGATAGCAATCTGTCCTTTGACCAACATCTAGCTAAAGGTAATAAGGAAATTATTCTGTCACCCAACGTAAGTTTATGGCATCCAGGTCCAAGGAAATTATAGTACCATTCTGCTCAGCCCTTATCAGAGCTATCATTGAATACAATTCCCCATTTGGCATATATATAATCAGACACTTACAACAGTTGGAACACCCACAAAGATTTCTCACCAAGAAAAGTCAGCACATGAGAACCCCATCCTACACAGATCACCTAAAGGCTCTGTCTCTGTATTCAGTCTCCTACAGGCTGCTGAGAGGGGATGTTTGCCTATCTTATACGGCTTTCTCAGACCCAGCCCTGACAGATCTGTTGTTCATGTGCAAAACAAACAGCACCAAAAACACTAAATCCAAGGATCTGAACTTTCCTTGTGACATAAACAGAATACACTTGAAGATATGTATCTCAAAGGATCCCCGCAATATGGAATAGGCTCTCCATCTATGTAAAACTGAGTTCATCCTGATCGTATTCAAACAAAACATTGACAACTATATCGGAAATCATAAATTTGCCCCCAGTCTGGCACCCGTGTCTGTAATGGACAGGGGCCATCAATAAGAAAAGTATTATCTTAACTAACACCCCCTACAAATCCTTAGCTACCTGCCGACTAACATGCCCCCTTTATATAATACTTAAAAGCCAGATGGTTTGGCATGTGCAGCCAGGCCTGTAAGGGCCCAAGTGGTCATTAGGCTAGCAACAACCCATGATCCTATGAACCTATGAACTTTTATTGCACTACAGGTGAATTATTTGTATCATTCTCTGATAGCTGAAATATATTATACACTTAAAAAAGAAAAAAAATAATCTGTTATACATGGTATTAATATTTTATTCAAACTTCAAGGAGTAAGCGCTTTCATCATAAGACTTTGTCTGCCTACAAAAACCTTTAAAATGCAACTAGTAAATAGGCATAATAAAGCACTTCACATTTATTTGACAGTAATTAATATAAGTCAAATAATTACATTTAAAATATAATAAGATGATCCCCGGGATTCACTAATCCTCCGTGTAAGACTAAATAAGTCTTACACGGAAACTGCAGCCTAAGAGGATGACGTCAGCGTGCCATGCATATTCATGAGGGCACCCTGACTCAACTCTAAGGCTAACACGGAGCATGCACTAGTGCAGAGGGCATGTCAGACTGCAGAGCAGTCCAAAATTCCACGCCCCTGCAAGTCCCACAATCGTCAAATGTAAAGACATGAGCGAGTCTGCTCAAATGTGTATATACACAACACTACACTCCCCCACATTCTAAACCCCTGTACAATTATAAAATGTAAAACTCATATTTTTTTTTATTATTCCCAAAATAGCTGCCAGTATTTGTGCGTGTTTGTGCGGGTTTGCCCATTGCTTAGCTACAGTTAACAGTTTAGACATCGAAGAGGATAATAAGACACTTATATGCAAATTAAGCCAAATAGCAATAGCGTAGTGGTAGAGCCTTCTCACAAAAAGGAGGCATTCCCGGTTCGAGTCCCTCCACTCCCCTTTTTATTTTCTGCATGAAATCTGTATAGAAAAATAATTCCTGACATTTATCTTTTAAATTTAGTAAAAAGCATTGAAATGGCCTATGTAGTAGTGAACAATATTTTATGCATATATAAGAAGGTGAATTGGTTATGCATACTGATGAATGCATAAGTAACATATCTTAAGCAATGCAAAGCACTGCTAAGCAAAGTTTACCAGTATTAAGCACATTTAAGTATAATTGCTCATAGCTTAGCACTGCTTTAACTAGCGCAATGGCTTTGTGCGGAGCTGTGCATCGCGCCAATTAGTGCAAACAAAACATGTTTGCATGTAGCTGCGCACTGCGCTAACTAGCGCAATGTCGAGCAACGTAGAGCAATGTTGGGCAAAGTTGAGCAAAGTCAGCTAAACACAGCCACACCTCCTAGCTGGTCAGGCCAGTAGTAAAATAAAAAGCAATGACAGGCCTCGAACCCGGGATACTGTGCACCATAATCACAGTACTGAACCACTAAGCCATGACAGCTTTTGATGTTCATGCACTGTCAACACACATATACATATTAATCAAAGTTTACCCAGTGCTAAGCAGGTGTGCACTCAGCTGAGAATTTTCAAATCCGGCCAATCACAAATAAGTGCAGGAAATGAGGCATATTTAAGGTCCATAGGAGGGAATACTTGCCATAACTGGTTGTAGCTCCCATCTGCAGGCAACATGGCTGGTGTTGGAGAGGGCTCTCACTTTTGAGCACAATGGTGGGGAATTGAGGAGTCAAAAGTGATGGTTTGGCTCCTTGTCCATAATCATGATGCCAGACTCCTGCAGGGCCAGTTCCAGGGCACTGAATACAAAGCAGAAGCCTGGAACCATCTTGCACATGATCTCATCAGTGCCACAGGCGTCCCTTGGACTGGTGAGCAGGTCAGACACCACCACACAGACCTGAAGAGACGCAAGCAAGACCAACTGAACCAGTGCATACAGGAGGCCCGTGGGATGCATAATGCCCCACTACTGAGTAGGTAGTCATGGAATGAAGTATGTAAGAATTGCTATTGTAGTCGATATTATGGATAGGTATATGTCTCAATATCACTTCATTTACTTCACAGCTGCAGGTGTCCGTGCTGCGAATCAGCAAGCCTATGCAGATAGGCTGCTAAGTCTGCGTCACCAGGCAGGTTAGTAATTATTCTGCATGCATTGTTATATAAAATAAGTAAGAGAGCCTGAAAAAAAGTGTTGTAGCCCAGTAATAAAGGTATAATAAGTCTTGAATAACCTCTCTGCATGTACTGTTATGTAAAATAAGTGAAAGAGCCAGAAAAACAGTGTTGTAACCCATTAATAAAGGTATAATAAGTACTGAATAATTTCTCTGCACGTATTGTTATATAAAATAAGTGAGAGAGCCTGAAAAAGAGTGTTGTAACCCATTAATAAAGGTATAATACATCTTGAATAAGTCGTCTGCATGCACTGTAATATCAAATAAATGAGAGAGCCTCTAGAAAAGTGTGTAATGTAATTAATAAAGGTATAATTCCTGGAGTGTGTCCATGTCACTTTCTTCGAAATGTTGTTGTACTCTTGCAGTATAGAAATAGTAGTGTTGTATTAAGCGCTGTCAACCCACACTTGGGTAGGCCCATAGAAAGTGGATGAAGGGAGTGCCAGTAGCTGTTAAGCATATATACAGTCCTCAACTGTTGTTTCATGGCTGACATGTATGGGTAAATCTGGCACATGAGTAGCTTGTTATTGTGTCCCCCAGAAATGTCAGTGTGCTGCTAGAAATGTAGGGGGCTGTTAAAATATAACTGATAATGTCACCTGAACACATCCAGATATATAGATAAATAAATATAAATAAATATATATAAATACGTAGCTGTAACATCTGCATCCTGGACAGTTTGTATGTCAGATACAGGTCAGGTATATAAGGAACTAGCAAAACCCATTTCACAACTTAATGGACATTGCCTAATGTAATAATACATGTAGGGGATATATACCTGCAGTCAATAGGAATGTAGTGTAAACTATCAGTACATATAAGTTCTTAATGGAGGTATCTTTTTACACCCTACTGTATGTGCATAAACAATGCAATTCCACACCTCAATGGGTATGTCTAATCTCAAAACATTTGTTGGGACATATGTCCTATTGGTTTATAAATATATGCATTTACTTTGATGCATGTGCCCTGTTCAAATACCACAATTTTGGTGGCCTGTTGCCATCAATCAATCCTGCATGCTGTTGGAATGTCCACTGTTGTTCTATATATGCATGTGTTATGCTTGCTGTTCAACTGTTGGAACTCTGGTGTGTTGGGTTAATGGGAATATTACTGCATGCTATTACAACTAATTTGGAATGCTGTTGGCTGTTACCAACCCACATTGTCATTAAATCCTCCTAAACATAGAATGTATGGGAAGGCCGGTCCCAGCAGACCCACCTGTCCCACCTCAGCTGGCGATGGCACCTGGCACCAGCAGGTCCGGTGCCCAGCCCGGGACCTCCTCCTCCATTGGTCCTGTGCCACCTTCAGATGGAAGCGCTGCAGGGGGATGGGGCTCATCCCTCTCTGCAAGGATGGCTGGAGGAGGGCCACCTATCACCCTCAGAATGATCTGGGCTGTGGTGCGTAGGCAGATCGAGCGTTCAGTCGCTGATCCTCTATGCCTGTTTGAGGCACGTGTGGCGTGACTCACGGGTGAGCCTGCCCCTCCTACGCAGCCCCCAGCACAGCCACCCTCTGGGCTGTGAAGGTGCAGTGGTGACTGCCCATGGGTGGGGATCTCAGTTCCACTGTTGCCATCTGTGGGCTCATGGGCTTGCGATTTCCAAATATCCTTCCCCGTCAATGGTGTTCACCCACCACATGTGTCATATTCTGCCCCTGTATACATCTTGTTTGTCTTGTCTGTTTACCTCCCCAACCTACCTCCCCAAATATACCTACTTCCCCTACCCAACATTCCACTCTCACCTGAAAAAAAAAGGGGGCAATCTGCTTCCACAAAAAAATTATGCCCCATACATAGCTGCCCATTTTGCACACATGTCCGCTGGACACATAAACTGATATTTAATTGGCAGTACAACATACTTTGTTGTCCTCACCCCTCTCTCAGGTGTGGAAGGTTTGAAATTTCCCCTCCAAATTTCTAGCATATACACAGCTGTTGCTGTTAAAGAAATGGGCAGCTATGGACGTTCCCTACACCCATCCTGCACATCCCTAGCTGTCTTCCCTACTGTCTTTCCCTCTTTGTGCTCCCTTTTCACCACTTTCCTATCTCCCCATTTTCTTTTCCTTCAAAGAAATGAGCGCAAGGTTTAGCGGGAGTAAGCACTTTTAAGCAGTATTTAGCGGGTTTGTGCGAGTGTGCATTTGTCTGCGCTTAGCTAAGTATTGCTAAGCTTTGTGCAAACCCGCGCAAACCTGTTTACAACTGCTTAAAAGTGCCTTAGTCACCCTGCATGTGAGGGCCCTTGTTCTGCTCAGCAGCAAAATAAAATGCCACTGTCAGTCTCGGACCTTGGACACACTAGACTGCATGAAGTACCACTAAGCCATAGTAGATATACAGCAGGTTGTTGCTGAAATATATATATCATGCATCAGAATGAGTGAATGTAAAGGAAAGATAGGAATGCCATAACACAAAACCTGTTCTGTGGAACTTTACCAGCAGTTGCTGTGGAATTGCATTACATGACTGTGATAACAGAACTAGACATTCTAGCAGTAAATAATGTTACAGCAGCACTTTACAACCCCCACACAGTATCATAGCAGGACAATCCCCACCAAAACATACAAAATACCTGTGTGTTCAGGGTCCAACAAGGATGTAGGTAGGCATACTTAGTACTGGAATTGTCCAGGTTTCATGAGCATCCTGTGCTAATGTCAACAATAAAAAAGCACCAACTGTGCAGAAGTGAGTACATTAATATTCACAGTATAGCAGTTCACAACAGTTCATGTGCCAAATGAATACATCTCAATAACTAAATATGTATGGCAGCTAAATGTATAAGTAGAAAAGAAACTACATACTCCCATGTATCTTGTGTTAGCATTTGTAGGGGTGAGTACAATTCTACACTGACAACTGTGTACTGGAAGTGGCAACATTCAGGTCTGAGTACAACATTAAAATCACTGGCTACACCCCTAGCTTCAGATATAAGAAGTATACCAACCTTCTGACTTACACAATGGTGTCCACAGCAAACAAGCATGGGCCCCACTTTGGAAAGCTGAAAGGGCTACTCCTACCTGACCTAGCAATTTATATCATTGGGTTGCTATGAAAGTGAGTACTGCAATTACCACACAGCAGGCTGCATGCAATTACCAAATGGTGGCCACCAATTGGTGCAGAGGCCATCACATGCACATGTGCAGCTACCTATAAAAGCAGGCTGTACTTGCTGTGCACACTTGTAGTCATTTCATTGCAGCCACAGAGAGAGAGAGAGCGAGAGAGAGAGCGAGACACAGAGACACAGACAGACAGACAGACACTGATAACAGCAACAGCAAAAAAAATAATAAGATATAAAAAAAAATAAATATATAAAAAATTAAGATATAAATAAAAAAAAATACAAAACACATGGAACTGACAAATACAAACGCATACAAAGGAAAGGTATGTAACAGATATGTATTTACTGGCATGTAGTAGATGTTTTTGAAGAGTACTCTACATACTTTGAATCATCCATATGTGGCAGCAGTACGTATCTATGCACAGATGCCCTGCATAACTACTTGCATGGAGAAATCAGTGTGTAGCCTTGTGCAGTGGGATATGACTGTGACATATGTAGTTCAGCATTAAATGTCAAACATCTGATCCATGTTATCTGTGTTCTGTACAGTAGTGTGTACAATGTCTGTTTGAGGGAGTACCGCATACAGTTATATAAACATGGATGTGACAGAGTAACAAATGCATGATAGTCATATTAACGTGTAGCTTAGCATTGGCAACAGCTGTACCAGGCTAGTATGCTAATCTAGCATTTGCAGCTATATATACACCCTCTAATATTACTGTGTGCTCACATGTGACACCTGTCCATGTTGCAGCAAGGCCCAACAGGTCAGCCGTGAGGTCCACGGACTTACAACAGTGTGGACCTTGTGTGTGTATGGCACACACATATGGAGAGATCTGTCTGTGTCAGATATATTAGCATCTGTACATGTGCATATAGCAAGGGACATACTGCAACTGTTTGTGAAATGTGGACATATATATGTTGGTGAAGGCTGTTATGTGCATATTTCTATGTAGGTTGTAGTGTGTGGCAATCAAGACAGCATACAGTGCTGGTATATGACATGTGGTGGTTAAATGCTGTGGGTATGATTTGTCAGGTTTGCAGTGTTGCAGATAGTGAGGCCTGCTAAAGCTACATGGGCTGAGAACACCTTCAATGCATTCCACACAACACTGTGCAATATTATTACATAACAGTATACCTCACAACTTTCGCATAATTGATATTCCCACCATGAAAGGTGGACTATATGTATATCTATATGTACACCAATGGATGTTTGTATGTATGTGTATATGTATATATATATATATATATATATATATATATATATATATATATATATATATATATATATATATATATATACAGAGAGAGAGAGAGAGAGACAGGGTCATATTTACTGTGACAAATGCCTGGTGACAAAGCCATGGACTCAAGCTCAATGTTGAAACTGCATTGGCATCCCTTCTGGCAAAACCTCCATACCCATGAACTACCACATAGGTGGTAGTCTACTTAACACCAAAAGCGTGATAAGAGACCATGGGACACAGGTGGACAGTAGTCTCCCCTTTGGTAATCACAGTGCCACACTAGTCATGTAATCTGTGTACGTGGCACACCTCACCACAAAAGGTGTGTTATCCAGGGAAATATAGGTCAGTGTTCCCCTCTACCCATCACACATAAAACCCATTATAGAGTACAATGCCCCATGTGGTATGTACCTCACAAGACATCCACAGCAACTGGAAAGGCCACAGGCATACCTCACAAAGAGTAATACCGACCTCAAACAGATGACCTATGCAGACTGTCTCTCAAAACCACAGCTAGACAGTGTTGCATACCGCCTACCCAGAGGTGACCTCTGCCTAACATACCAAGCTATGTCAAACCCAGAGCTGTTGAACATGCTCCACGTAAAAAGATCACAATCCCCATGAGCTACACGCTCTAGGGACCTAAACCTTGTCACCTCAATAGACAGAACATGCTGGAGGGATAGATTCCTATCTCAGAGACATCCCATACTCTGGAACAAACCACATATCAATAGCAAACCAAGCTCCTCATTAGCAGTCGTCTTGAATAATCCTGATGATTGGATGGGAGATAGGAAATACACACTGGCTCTGCTGGACAGGGGTACGTGAAATTAGATTACATGTGTGTCAAAGGCCAGGGTAGCTTATGGCTAGGCTTCTATAGGCCCTAGGGCCAATAGCCTATTACCTACCTATGAACCGATACACACCCACATGTACTTGTTGCAATAATTGCTATGTGAGGTTGACTGAGTGTGATGGTGAATGTGTTGGTGAATGTGTTGAGGTTCTGTAAATGTGTGATAGCTTAGTGGGAAACTGTTTCCGTCATGCTATTTTATGTCCTAGCTCTGATCCCAGCAAAAGATGTGTATGCTATTGCTAGGCAGAAAAAGCAGTATGACATACGGTCTGACGTAGTCCCTTGGTGTGGACTGGGGTTTGCCATTGTAGGCTAAAGCAGTACATGTATGCTTATTGATTGGTATTGCTGGTGAATCCAAATCCTGTATGAACTATAGTACTACCTGAAGCTGTATGCCTAAACAGCACAGTATGGTGTATGTCCACATTGCTTGGAAACACTGTTATGTGTGTTCCCTGTAGTCCTCACAGATTACATACCTCAGGCATAATGTTTTGTAAGTACTGACACACAGTACTGTATGGTACACAGGTAAAGCTCATCTGGGTTGCCATACCTTTGTGTCTTGTATGTATGTGTGATGTGTGTGTGAGTATGCCTGTAACATGCCCTTGGTCATATGTGTGTGTTACAGGATATAAGTGCATATCTAGCAACATGTATAGTCTAGTACAGCAGTATGCCATCTATACTAACGAATGTGCACATATGTTAGGCAGGGGTTTACCACCAACAACTAGTGTGGTATACTGGTAATACTGTAACAGGACTTTACAATCATTGCAATGGATGACATATTTCTTTATGCATTAGCTTGATATATACTTCCTGTGGCTAGGTGGTGCATTGTGTCGCATACAGTGTGACATACTGGTTTCCCGTTGTTGCTGTGCAGAACATGGTTTGATATATAGAGCATGCCAGGCACTGTCAGGCAGTTGTGGTATGAGCACTGATATGTGGTATTGAAAGTGTGTATCCTCTGACAGCCAATAGGTTGCTATATATGGCAGTTCAGTGATATCTGTACTTTAGAATGTTAAGTGTGCCACATGACTTGCTCACACATATTGTTTCATTGTCTTCCAGGGTCATGGCTCACCATCGCAATCCTTCATATAGCCCAGCCGAGGATGGGCAGATCACAACCAGCCTGGTTCAGCACTACACCCTGCTGTTCTTAAGAACCAGCCAGGACCAGCATGAGCGGACTGCACTGTGGCAAGATGTTGTCCGTTGGGTAAATGACATAGGCATGCATAACCGGACATATGAGCAGGTATGCCATCACTGCAGTGATTTACTTAGACATGTCCGGCAGTGTGCGTCTGATGTCCGTAGACAACAGCTTGCCACAGGTGGTGGGGTAGCCATCCAGCCCCCCTCACCAGAGTGGAGGAACTGCTCCTCAGCCTGGTGGCTCCTGGCCAACAATAACAACAGCAAACATGTATCATCATGGAGGCTGGAGCCACCCAGCGAGTTGACACGGAGCGTGCAGGTAACATGGCATATCTGTAGATTACTGTTACCTCTATTGGTAGATCATGCATATGTGAGATGTGTACTGTGTAGTTAGAAGATGTGGAGCCTGGTGTTGTGCAATACTGATAATTTGGAACATAATCTGTAGATCTGTGTCAACCATTGTACTACTGTAAGACTGCAAACCCACAGTAGCAATGCCACAGTTGTTGCCACTGACAAACTGCCTCATATCCTTGTAGGTCCCTCTGGTGTGACAGCAAGGCAGCAGACCCATGCTGGTGAGTGTGTTCTACATTTAATATTGCATGATATATGTGCATGTGATAGGTGAGGTGTTGGACATGTACACGTAACACACCTACGCATAATGCATGCTGTGTATGTTTGCTGTGAGACTATGCACATCCCAGTAATGTGTGTAGCTGCCTCAAACACATGCAATATACAGAGCACCCCACACAATTGTGGCAAAACTGTAGTGGACATTGGATAGGCAGAGTCGATACACATGCACACAACATACACAACATTGTCATACGCAGTACACGTTAATATGCTACACATGGCGTATTCAGACACTCGCTGTAAGGTCACACTCCAGTATCCCAAATGTCATCCACACAGGACACATAATATACCTGAGGGGTAGGGGCCTATCATGGGGCTGTGCGACACTCTGCAACACATAACACAGTCATGTTAGGCAATGCTCCCTATTGGGCACTTTACAAACCCATGTAACAACTGGTTGTGAAATGGTGAATGTAGGCATCTTACTGCAGTTCAGGTACAGCATGCTAGGTGCTGGTCTGGCACACATTAGTAGCCTTGAGTGACCATATGATGCTGCATGATGATGGCTCATGGTACTACACCCCATCCAGTTACAGTAACCACAGTACTACACATAGCATTCATTGCTATGCACATCACTGTTGTGTGTGTGCAAACATATGCACCTATACACAATATGCATAGCAATCACCATTTGTACAAAGTGACACATATATGTCTTCTAATGCTATGGAGTGTATAGGTCACATGACACACAATGGGTATGTGTGATGTTTAATGTTGCAGTTGTGTTGTAGCATGCCATATCATGGTTGGCACTGGCATGTACACAATATGTCCTGCACTCACCATAACCACTGTACAATGGCTATGTTGAGCAATGGTATTCCATCAGGTATACATGCACCACTCATCCTGTGTGTATACATAGCATGCATGTGCTAAACCTGTGTCCACAATTATCTGCTAAAGAGACAGACGCTCTAATCAGAAATGGACATCTATGTGACACACAGATACACATGCAGTCATGACATGTATACCTGTGAGTGATGGTGCACAGGACATTGCAGAGCTTTCAATACTTGCACAGCAATGTTGTGTCCATGTACACATTGCGTTCCAGGGTGAGGCCAATCACTGAACAACAACACACATGCATCAGAGCCATGTATACTGTTATTAGCAAGGGCTGTCTACACCCGCACTGCATGCTGTTGAGCAACACACATCCTGCATGCTGACACATGTGATATGACTGTTTGGCTTGTGATACTTTACCCCACCATCAACAGCTATTGAGTATGTTCTGGATTGCTGGTGGTGTGTGTGTGTGTGTGTGTGTGTGTGTGTGTGTGTGTGTGTCTGTTTAAGTGAGGAGTGTATTTGTGTGCATGTGTGTATGTGTGCATGTGTGCATGTGTCCATCTGTGCATGTGTGCATGCATTCATGTGTTCATGTGTGCATGTGTGCATGTGTGCATGTGTGCATGTGTTCCGACATCATATACAGGTCGTAAAGTGTGTTTCCTGTCTTCCTCTCACAGGTGCTGAGGTTGGGCTGGTTCACAGCAGCAGGGAACCTGATGTCACTGAGCAAAATACTGATGATGAGGATAGGTGTGTTGAGGCACAGGCATGTTTGCCAGGGTCTGTCGTTGGGCCACCAATCGACAGAACACATGTTTCCACCCCATCCATGCACACAGTCATGCTGCCAATACATCCATCTCCAATGCCCTTAGCTGAGGGACAGTGTACAGTCAGCATTGGCCAGGACAGTGTGGTATCTATGGCACATGCATCCCAACACAGCAGCCATACCCAGATGTTTGGAAGGGTACCACATAGGCAGATATCCAGGGGTTCTTGTCGGAGCAGTTCTGCTCATCATGACCCTGGCAGACATGCCACAGGTCTTACAACCTCACACATGTTCCAGGCTGTCATGGAGGCACAGGCACGTATGGAACAGTACACCAGACAGGGACTAAGGGCGCAGAGGGCATGTAACACTGCTGTAATTGACAGTATCTGTGACCTAGCAGGTGCCATCCATAACTACACTGAGGTCACTGATAGACATTGGGGTGAGACATTAGATGTCCTCTGCAATGTCATGTCCATGTGTCAGGACCGCGCGGGACAGTTGAGATGTCAATGTAGATGTATGCCAGCAACATCAGAAGCGGACGTCCCTCAAGCCACAGCCACGCCCATAGTGCCAGTACCAGCCCCAGCAATGTTGGGGGTGGGCTGTCCATAGACCGTCCTAGAAGACCACGTGCACATGGCTCTGGACAGTCCCAGCAGGGACCTGGGTCCAGTGTACATCTGTCCACCTCTGAGGGTAGTACCCAGTCTAGCTTAGTACCTGATACTGTCAGTAGCACACCTGCCAGGCACAGGTACCGTGTCCGTGGCCAGAGACGGTGATCTGTAAAGCCTGGCAGGTACAGTCTGTGGCTGTCCCACAAATCCCCGTATATGGCAGCCACATGGTGGGACTGTGTGCATGCAGACACACACATAAAACAGACACCTAGGGCTAACACATACCTGCACACATTACATCAACATTGGCCCATAGCAGTACTCTTGGCCCTCACACACATGCACACACACACACACACACACATACATGTCGATTGTATGGCTCAATGTAGGCCTCTGGCAAACCAACAACACACCCTGTGCATATGATGAAACCTGTGCCACCTCCTGTCATCTGTAACATTGATGCAGGAACAGGCTACCATGGTGCTGATGCACAGGGTGACTTTCCAGCAGTATAGCAATGCTAGCATGTTGTCAGCAGTAGAGTGTAATGATATCTTTGAAGGTGTAGCTGAGCAGGCATGATGCATTAAAGCTATGATTGTCAATGTAGAATTGTTTACACCAGTGTTAGTTCCAATAGTGTATTGTGTGCCCACGTGCCACTTAGCTGATGTGTGTAGTATTGGCAGCATGTGTTAGAGAATGGACAGTACGTGTGGGATGTGTGTAGCACAGATTTGCAGGTGTACATTTGTGAACATGGTGGAGGTGCACTGTCTGCATGTACGTACATAGTGGACACATGGGCAGGGTGGCATGCCCTGTGTTACACAGTAACACTGCATAGTTTATATTGGTGGCCAGTATGCATTGTACTACACACATTTTGGAACTTGAGTACACATGTGTGTATGACATGGTTTGACACTGTGCTGTGGGTGATACTGTTACTATCTGTCATTGTTTTGCATTCTGGTAGTATACATAACCTCAACAGCCTGACCATAACAATCGTTAGGTGATGTCTTGACAACTGACACACAGATGTAGGACACACAGTAACATTTGGATCCTTCAGGTACTATACTATGCCAGTAACCAGTGGTATTCACCTGCACTCATTCCTGAGACCACTCCTGTTTGCCATATAGCTCTCTTAGGTACAAGCAGTCACAGTAGGGATAGCTCTGTCCACGTCTGGAAATGCAAACTGTGGCCTATAATGCATTCTCCAGATGACACACACATCCTCCACAAGGGTATCATACAGACAGGTACCTGGTGTCAAACCCATGCTGTAAAGCTATAAGCCAACCAGAGCATAGTCATCCACCTTTACGAAACATAGTATCCCCACAGTACCACATAGGTAGTAGGCACCAACATGTTGAACAGGTACTGATGTGTACATGCAGCCAAGTGTTATGTCATCTCTACTTTGGTAATCACATTTCCAAAGGTATTTAGAAATCCCTCGCTGGATCACATAAGCAATAAGGGGTCTGCATGCATATCCACAAAGGTTGTTGTACACCTATAATTAATAGCCATCATTGACAGACTTTGCTGCGTTTGAACAGGTCTGTAATATACCTCAGCCATATACCCTCACTCACACAATTTAATAGAAACTGTAATGAGTGTGTGTGACATGGATGACCTAGGCCAGGGATCACTGCAGTGGCTGGCCTTGTCACAAGCATACAGATGTGACCTAAGGTCTGAAAAGCGGCAGCACACTCTGCCAAAGATGACAGATGTGATCATGGAGAAAGCAGGGTTCCCACCTATGACATATATTAAGATCACATGTATGTATATGTATTTGCCACACCGCTACCTGACATATGCAATGCACATACTGTTGTCATATTGATATGTCATACAGTAGTAAAAGCAAAACCCACAATACATTGACCAACAGTGTCACACACATAGAGCACACACACACACTCATCAAGTGCAGGATTCAAACTCCTGCCTAACTATTTCATGATACTAGAGGAGTACGCATTAACATGATGCGCTATTCACATTACTGGGAGTTCTCTTTTCTACAGGTATATTTGTAGGATGGTGACATCATCAGACTTGAGAAAGATTAGTATACCACTTTTAAGGTGTTTTACAACTCTCCAAAAAGGTTGTGCCTCTCCAAGGAGATTGCACACGAACACACTTGTCAAGTGCAGGATTCAACCCCCTACCTAACTATTTCATGATACTAGTGGAGTACACATTAACACAACGCACTATACACATTACTGTGAGCTCTTTTTACCACAGGTATATTTGTAGGATAATGACATCATCAGACTTGAGAAAGATTAGTATACCACTTTTAAGGTGTTGTAGTACTCTCCAAAAAGGTTGCTCCTCTCCAAGGAGATCACACATGAACACACACACACTTGTCAAGTGCTGGATTCAAACCCCTACCTAACTACTTTATGATACTACAGGAGTATACATTTACACAACCCGCTATACACATTACTGTGAGCTCTTTTTTCCACAGGTATATTTGTAGGATGGTGACATCATCAGACTAGACAAAGTGGGTTACATTAGGTGACATTACATGGTCTATACAGAGGGAATGTCTAAACACTTTGGCCATGTGATCATCAATGGAGAGTTTACTATCTGCCTGTGTCCCCAGGGCCATCATGACTTTCTCCGTACATACCAGATTACCACCTATGTGGTAATTTGTGTGCACTTTGTTTTATCCAAAGGGGATGACTATGCATTCTTTGGCATTCTGCTTGAGGGCATTGTTTTGACACCAGGTATCTGTCTCTGTAAGACCCTTCTGGAGGATGTCTGTGTCAGCCGTAGAGTTGATTATGGACCACAGTTAGCAGTCATCTGCAAACCTGTTCAGCCATACTCCTCCTGTGCTTGCCTGTACCGCTAAGCAGTATCTACTGAACAGGTGGGGTCCCAGGACCAAGACCTGTGTGATGCCATTTGTGACTGGTTTAGAGTAAGACATGGCACCCGCAACCCTGAACATGTGTGTCTGATCTGTGAGCCACTTGGCCACCAATCCTGTGACATAGCTGTTAATGTTCAAGCTGGTAAGCTTGTCCATGATGACTGAGAGGGGAATGGTGTAGAAAGTCCTTAGAGAGGTCCAGGTGGGCTGTGTGGACTACTTTCACCTCCATCTATGTCCTTGGAAACTGTTTCAAATAAGTCAACTAGGTTTAGGAGGCAGGATCTGCCTTTAACAAGGCCAAGTTGGGTAGAGTCCAGTGTCTGGAGGTCCCCAATGTCTCTGTCTATGGGTTCCATGATAATTTGCTCCATAGCTTTGCAGACCAGGCTGAGTAGACCTATATGGCAATGGTTTCCAGGTTCTGATGTGGCACCCCCTTTGTGGAGCTGGATGACTGTTGGTGTATGCCATTCTTTGGGTACATAGCCTGTGGTACGATTGAGTCTGGACAGTGAATGTAGGTGAGGGTGTAGTTAGTTTTGGGGCTGGTGTAAGACGCAGCCTGGGACACCATCCAGTCCCATTGATGCTGTGTTCTTAGCTTTGGAGAGGGCTGTCTTTACCTGCAAGTCCATGAAGTCTGGGTCTCTGCATTCTTCTGAGATGGACACAGGCCCTTTTGGGGGTGATGGGAGGGAGGTTGCACTGAATCTGTCCCCCAGGATGTGGGCAATGTAAGTTGGTTCAGTGTATTTCTTGCCATTTTTCAGTAGCTGGCAGCATATTTGGAAGTTGCCACCTACATGTTTGTTATAGCTAACGAAGGTTTTGTGGTTGTTATTCTTACATTCCTTGGCAATTTGTCTTTAGAAACTGGCCTTGAATTATTTTATGAGCAAACATTGTTTCTTCCTAATAATGATCAGTGATGCCTTTCCTTTTGTGAAGTTTGCTCTATCATGTGTTTGTTTCCTCCTGCTGTTGTCTAGCTTATATATGGGCGACGATCACCAGATTTGTTTCTTATTTTTGGAGGAGTGCATCTTGGTTTTATTTGGGATGTCTCGATCAATGCATCCCTGTAGATGCTCATAGGATGCACTTGTAAATTTTTCGGCAGATTGTATGGCATTATCCTATAGCAAGGGGGCTTTGGAACTTTCCACTTTGGTCTTGGGAAGTATGCAGTTTGATTTTTGAAAATGTCTCCACAGTGGTTTCATTGACTGGGGGGGAGGGCGGGATGTGGGTGTCCAGTGTGATTACTTTATGATCTGATATTACCAGCGAGGGGTTTATCTCTGTTGTGGTACACTGGAACCCCATGTTGGCGATGATCAGGTCCAGTATGTATTCACCTCTAGTGGGCATGGTGACCAGCTCTTCCAGGGTGTTAGGGTTTTTAAACTCTAGGAAATATTGGTCAAAGGACGTTGTACACGAGTAATTCTCCCACTCAATGTTTGGGTAGTTGTAATCTCCTCATATAATGGTGTTTGATAGGACCTTTGTATTTTCCACTGTTCTGAGGACTACTGAGTGAGGTTCCTGAGACAAGGTAGGTGATCTGTAGCAGGCTACAATCTGATAAGTAGCTTTGCCTAATTTTAGTTGCACTTGCATGGTCTCCAAGGCCTTATGCTGTGCCACTAACCTGAAGGTGTGGGTATCCATAAGGTAAATGGATACACCCCTTCCTTTGGTATTTCACTCGTGGTTTTGGGTCCGAAGATCAGAGGGAATGTGAGTGTTTTACATGGAGCATGTCCAACAGCTCTGTGTCTGACATAGCTTTATATGTTAGGCAGAGAACACCTATGAGTAGGCGATATGCAAGGGAGTACGGCTGGGTCATTTTGAGATGGTCTGTGTATGGCATGTATTTCAAGCCGCTAATGCTCTTTGAGAGGTATTGCTGCAGACTTTCCAGTTGTTGTAGTTGTCTTGTGAGGTACATAGCAAAAGGAGTGTTGTACTCTATTATGGTTCTAGTGAGTGATGAGTAGAGGGGAACAATGTCCTCTTCTATTCTGCATGAGACACCTTTTGTGATGAGGTGTGCCACATAGGAAGATTTCCTGACTACTGTGGGGATGTGATTATCACAGTTGTGTCCACTGTACACCTGTAACCCAAGGTCTCTTGTCACACTTTCAGCATTAAGTATACTATCGGCTATGTTGTAGTTCATGGCTACAGAGTTTTTAACAAAGGGGATGACAATGCACATTTTGGCATTCAGCTTGAGCCCATGGCTTTGACAACAGCCATCTGTCTCAGTGAGGCCCTTTTGTAGGATGTCCACATCTTTAGTGTTTACTATTATGGCTACTAGTTTGCAGTCATCTGAAAACTTCAGTAGCCACAGACCTTCCATGTTAAAGTTTACTTCAGGGAAGTAGATACTAAACAGGACAAGACACAGGACTGGAGCCTATGGTACTGCACTCGTCACTGGTCCAAAGTCATACTTGGAGTCTGCTACTTCCACAGTGTGTGTTCTGTCAGTAAGCCAGTTGGCAACCTATCTTGTGACATAGCAATTTATACCTCGTTTAGTGGGTTTATCTGTATTTACAGAGTGTGGGGTGGTGTTGTAAGCCGTGACAGGATCTACATAGGCTGTGCGAACCACCTTACCCTTGTCTACGGTTCTGGTGACTGCTTCAATGTCATCTAACAGGTTTAGGAGACATGATCTGCATTTTACAAACCCAACATGGTTGTGGTCCAGGGTTTGGGGATTACAAATGTATTTTTTTATAAGTTGTATGATGATACATTCCATGGCCTTGAAGGGCAGGCTCATCAGGCTAATGGGGCGCTAGTTCCTGAGGTCTGTGATGTCTCCACCCTTGTGAAGAGGGATAACCATTGCTGTGCACCATTCAGCTGGCACAAAGCCTGAGATGTGACTATGACTGAACATGGGTATGTCGGTGTGGTGCCTGTTCGTTCTGTGGTTTGTGTAGAACACAGCCTGAGAGGTTATCTGGTCCCATGGCTGCTGTGATACTGGCTGTGGAGAGTGTTTTTTACCTGTGCAGCCATGATGACAGCAACCTTGCAGTCTTCCATTATAGTGATGTGCTCTTTCATGGGTGAGGGGGGGGGGTAAAATTAACACTGATCCTATCTGCCAGGATGTTGGCAATATCAGTTGAGTCTGTATATTTAATGCCATTGAGCTGTATCTCAGAACAGATCTGAGTGTTGCCATGACATGGACCTGTCTGTTGTGCAGAGATCTCCAGAGAAGACAGTATGCAACAGAGTACAGATTGGGTTAAATTCAGTCTTGTTGCATGGGGCAACTGTTTGAGGCCAGTAATCCTCTTGTTGAGGTATTACAGTGGTCTTTCCAGCTGCTGAAGGTGCCTAGTCCAATTAATCGCAAGTGTGTTGTGGTACTCTGACGGGTCTGATGACTGATGAGTAGAGGTAACCTCCTTTGACCTACATGCACAGACCTTGGCAGTTTGTGGGAACACATTGCATGATATTCTGACCACTTTGTGAATGTGTTTCTGGAAGTAGAGATGACTATCCACATTTGTCCATAGATCCCTTATTATCACCTCCATATTTAGCCTAAGTGTGTGAGCATGCCCAGTATGACCTTTCAGTATGTTGTTGCCTGGCATTTGCTTCGTTTATTACAGTGTGTGAGCATGCCCAGTATGACCTTTCAGTGTGATGCTGAATGAAATCCTCTACATTTGTTGATGTGTGTAAGAACGCCCGTTATAGACATTTATACTATATGTGTGTGGAAAATCAAATTGTATTCTTACAGCAGGGCTCACCTTTGTGTCATAAATCAACAGGGATCATGCTATGCATGCAGGGCTTCCATGAGACACTTTGCATAGACTTATCAACATTTCTACATACAGGGGGGACAGCTGTTCTTTGTACATTTCTACCCAGGGGCACACCTGATTGTTACTGTGGGTGTACATAGGATGAGGGTTTCACCTGACACTTATACACATTTTCTAGACCTGCACTGCTATGTAAGGTACTCCATTTCAGTCTGTACTGCTGCCTATCACACTGGCTTGAGGCATACTACTGTACTACAGATCTTAGCGTCCAATGTCATGTATATTAGATTGTGACTTCATAGCCTACCCAACCCACATTACACTGCCTGGTCTGCTGTTCTCTCTCTGCATAAGCCTGTGGGGGAGGTTACCCATATGCCTCTTTATGGGCATGCTACAGCATTTCTTTGTGTTTGCATTAGTGTACAATTGTCCTGCTGTGTCTGTGCCAGTGCAATGCTGTCATAGCTTAGTGGTTTAGTACTGTGACTATAGTGCACAGTATCCTGGGTTCGAGCCCTATCACTGCTTTTTATTTTCATGCTGGGCAGACCAGACTGCTTAAGGAACAGTAAAGCAAATATGAGCATGTTTACCTGACTTTGCTCAACTTTGCCCGACTTTGGTCGACCTTGCTCAGCATTGCTCAACGTTGCCCAACATTGATCAACGTTGCCCGACGATGTGCTGGTTAGCGTGGGCAATTTTGTTTACATATACTAAATAGTGGTAAAAGCTGCTTAGCACTGCTTTATATTGCATAAAACATGGCAATCATGCCTCAGGTGGTGCTGCAGGGCTGCCTATGTCGGATGCACATAGTACACTCCCTATACATGTGTGAAAACAGGTAGTGTCAAGTTAGGCATCCCTTTTATTTTATGTGCGAGTCAGAGAGAGGTATCATTTCCAGGGTTTCTACTGAGCCAGTGTATGTGCTATGTGTTGCCTCTTTGCCAAGGCCAAGGCATACTGGGCACGCCTCCTTCTGCCTACTGGGGCAGGCTCAGATTGTTCCTTCTCTGAGTCATGCTGTGCCTGTGCAGGCCTTGGCAATGGTGGGGGGCTGTTTGGCCCTAACCCATGCTGTTCCTGCTGCAGCTGTTTTCGCAGGATCATATTGTGTAGCATGGCATATACCATGACAATTTGGGTACATGTAGTTGGTGAGTACTGCAAGGCTCCACCAGATGTGTCCAGGCACTGGAACCATGACTTGAGCATCCCAAACACACGCTCAATTACATTTCATGTTTGTGCGTGTGCCTCATTATGGAGTTCCTGTTCAGGTGTGTGTGCATTTCTGATGGGTGTCATCAGCCACAGCTCCAGTGCATATCCAGCATCCCCCACTAGGTGGCCGTCACGGATGTCCCCATTGGCAAATGTCTGGTACAGCTGCGTCAGATGTCAGATATGGGAATCGTGGTAGCTTCCAGGCAGCCAGCATACACATTCAGTATTATGCCCTGGGCATCGCACATGACCTGGCAGTTGATGGAGTGGAAGCCCTTGCAGTTGATGTAGGCCCTACCCCGATCACCGGCTGGTGCTTTGATGTGTATGTGCGTGCAGTCAGTTGCACCCACTACCTTAGGGTATTCCACTATTTGCTGGAAGAGACGCATATTTCTGGCCAATGCCTCACGGGAATTGTGGAAATATACATGATCACTGACATGTGCTGACATGGCATTCAGGAACTGGTGCAGTACCCTGGATGCTGATGCCTGTGAAATCCCCATCATATCACCAGTTGGTCTCTGGAAGGTACCTGTTGCTAGTATTCTTAGGCCAACACGTACCTTGGTTTCCACTGGGATGGGTTCCCCTCTGTTGGTTCTGTGTGTGAGGCATGGCCTGCACAGCTCAAAAATTTGCTGCAGGAGGTCTCTGTCCATTCTATAGCACTCCACTATCTCCAGCCCATGTAGCCCCTAGTAGGTTACCCTGGGTCTGTACACTCTTCTCCATCTCCTCACTGTGGGTTGCTCAGCAGCATTCGCAATGGCACCACCCTCAGCATCTTGCACATGTTGCCTTATAATAACAATGGCAGCCCCTAACATTTTTTGTCTCAGTTAAGCTTTTTAAGTTTTCACTTCTCTTTGTAGACTGCAGTGTTGCAGTGTTTCTAAGAAAAACATGGGGGAATGTTGTTTGCTGAGTTTTAAGTGCTGGGCTGGGCTGAGCTAGTGCACTTCCTGTGTAATTGGCTGATTCTGATTGATTTCACCTGGCAGCTCTGCTACTTCTCCTTGGTTAACTTCCTACTACTTCTTTTCCTTCCTTTTCCCTTTCTGTTTCCACAGGGGGCAGCACCTCGCAAACAAGCGCAAACAGAGCACACACATGCACACAGGCTTATACAGGCTTACACAGGCTTACACGGGTGCACACGCATGCACACAGGCTTATACAGGCTTACACAGGCTTACACGGGTGCACACATGCACACACAGGCATAGACAGGTTTACACTTGCTCACACGTGTGCACACAGTGTAAGCATCTTTGCAAGAAACTTTAGTGATATCCACAGCGTACACCTTTGGTTTCTGGGTTTCAGTTAAGACAACTGTAGACATGCCTCTTCCAGTTCTGAGTAACTCACAGCAAACACATGCCACTCTGCTCCAATAAGCTTACAGTCTTTGATACATACCCCCTCATGATGTCACCTATCTTCTACTCTACTACTTCCCTAATCTTGCACTTACACTCTAGGGACATGGTTCACATAGCAGGGAAAATTGGGATTCACTATCCTTATCCTCATTTGCATAGGTTGCCTACTAATGCTTGGTTACATCTCTCAAACTGAGCTTTCCACCTTAGCAACCACTACTCAGTAGCCATGTTGTCTTTAGCCTGCCATTAGCACTTACACTCTAGGGACATGGTTCACATAGCAGGGAAAATTGGGATTCACTATCCTTATCCTCATTTGCATAGGTTGCCTACTAATGCTTGGTTACATCTCTCAAACTGAGCTTTCCCCCTTAGCAACCACTACTCAGTAGCCATGTTGTCTTCAGCCTGCCATTCACCTGTATGGCAGAGGAATATTTTTAATAAAATGCCTATTGTTGACTTTTTTGTTTTTATTTTCTGGTTTTTATAGTGCCACACGTTTGTGCGGCGGTGCGCTACGCCTTATGTTTGGCCATTGGCATGCTTCCTCAACTGGATGCATCCTTTATTTGGAGCTGTCATAGCTCCGTTTTGCTATTTGCAGAACGGTACTCCATTACCAATGGAGTACATTTCTGCAAATAACTCTACTCTCACTCGGACAGGTTAGTGTTTCCTGGATTGCAAATTTACCTCATTTGCATATCTTTCAGCAGCAAATGAGGTCATTTGCATAGCATAACACTATCCGTGCAAGAGTAGTTTTAGGAGCTCTCATGCACGCCCCTGTTGCTGGATCACTCGGCAGACATATTGGATGTCTGGAGTCTTACTCTACTCTTAGACTCCGTGCAAGCCTGCGTGAATCCGGCCCGATGTCTTAAATTTTATTAACTTTATGACCTTCTTAAATTTTAAGTATTCATGTGCTGGGGTGAGGCATTCATTATAACTTATCAAGGATACTTTTTAAAACCCCAAAAGCCTTCCCAAACAGCCTGTCACATCAGGTTCTACAAAAATCAGTTTCAGAAAACAATAAACTTTTATATGTTTTATGCATCATATAATAATCTAACAGGGTTATCATGTTTTACCATAGCAGAAATATGCTCATAAATCCGTCAAGTCAATTTCTTAGTAACATACTCTACTTCAAATGGATCCTAGGTATAGCAGCCAGCAGCATATTTGCATAAGCTGAAAAAGATTCAAAGTACTTATGTTCAGCATGGCTACCACATGTATTAAATAGTAAAAATGGACTGCTTGCCACAAACATAAACCATATACAAAAATCGTAGCTGTAGCTGTCCTTTATCCTACTATTTGCATTTGTCTTTTGATTTTCCTAAATCCTTTTGATTTTTTGCTCTCTCTTACTAATAAGTATTGGTTTGTGTCTCAAATGGTCTTAAACTCAGCTTATGCCATTACAGTTTTTCCAGTTGTTGGCACCCATATAAATGATGGCCAAGCTATCCATGTTGTAAGTTAAAACCATGCCCAGGAATGAATGCAATTTTGACATGCCGATTAAACAAAGGTGATGACTTTTGCGGATATTTTGATTTCTAAGGATTTCAAAAATTATTAAATTAAAAAAACATTGCTAGGGGAAAAAGGTAAGTAGTAACTCTTATGCTGTGCACAATAGTATACATACTAACTACTTTAAAGTCAACCGGGATCAAAGGACAGATGCAAGAATTGATCACCTCATGCCCATTGGTTTTGTTTCCAATTACCAATGCTGCTTTAATTTAAAATCTTGTAGGTTGTTAAACTGTGCATTCTTCTAAGCTCAGTTGTCAGACGGTAGCAGAAATAAATGCACAAAGCATTACAGAAAATGATGAATTTTATATGACGTGGAATCATCCATTACCAACAGCTAAAAAAAACAAATGTGAGTAAAACAGATATAGTAGTCCAGGAAAAGAAGACAAAAGTAACAATGAATCTTTGAAATTACTACATCCAGTAATTAGTGTATTACATACACAAAGTTATAAAATACCAGGATTTGTAAAAAGAAATGTGAACAATGTGGAAAAAAGATGCCTAAACAGTTCCAATAGTAGTAGGACCAATAGGTCAAAAAAAATTATGGGTGTACTTAGATATGCTACCAATACATGTAACCCCATATGAATTATAGAAGGAGACAATTCTGGGCAGATTGTGGGTGCTGAGAAGAGCACTCTTGGCTAACACCAAAGACTGAAACAATACTAATTTCATGAACTCTAATCATACCCTGACTTAGGAGTGAAATCAATTCCCATTATGGTATGAAAAACTTAAAAGACATGGTGAAATTAAACCAACAGAAATATAAAACCAGAAACTCCAATTGAACACCACAAAAATGCATGATGTTCTTTGTAACATTCACTGCTTCATTTATCACCTCAGGAATTCCTACCTGCAGAGTTTTATTTTCCTTCTTCTGACTTCGACTGACTCCTTACCTCTCAGATTTCAGGACATCAGTGGTAAAAGAGGGGCACCAGCCAACACCATTTTTAGATGTTTCATGCTGCAGCCAGTGTGTGTTCAATTGCTTCACAGAGCATCATCAATTCAGTGTGACAACCTGCTTCCACAGTTTTCATATAAGTACCTCATTGGGGAAACATTTTTTATTTCTGATAGAGTTTGTATCATGTAAATAACATGTGCTTGAGAAAAAGGAACAATTGTACTGAGAGTGGCAAATAGATCCAGCACAAGATTTTTCATAGCTGGTGCCTTTTCTGTTTACACATACAACATGACACAGACAGCTCTCCACACTGTGCAAAGTTTACTCCATGGCAATCCACTACAGAGCTAAGTATCTCTGGGACTACATCATCATAAGAAGGTAAGTGCCTGGCCTACTGCTGCCATGATTTTAGTCAAGATCTCAGACAACCTCTACCAGTAGTGTAATGTCCAAATGAGAAGAAATGGTAAACTGATTATAGTCTGAGTCCAATGGTTTCCTTTTGTCAGGTAACACTAGGATATTATCAGCATTTATACAGCCCCTATCCTTTGATTCAGTTTCAGACAAGGTCTCTGGCATGACACTTCTGGAGGCTACCACCATGCCTTTGGCTTTAGGTATGTCCTCCAGTTCCAAAACCTCTGCAATGTCAGTCAGCTTGGTGGTTTCTATGATGGCTGCTGCAACCAGTGTTTGCTTTGTGTTTTTGTAAAGATGATAGTCCATGAGGGGGTCCTGAGAGACTAGGTTGAGGTCCTGGAATCTGCTCACTTACTGAGGCATCTAAGGTAGACCCCCTACTGAAAAAATGAGGACCAAAATGTGAAAGCTGAAACCAGCATCCACTGGTTACATCAGTCTAGATTGAGTGGATCCTTCTAAATATCCACTACACCCACCTCATCTAAAAAAAAAAATATTCCATCTGGCTCAGGGCATCATGTTCTTTCTTTATGCCAAGAAACCACCCCTAGAAATCCCAGATGTGTCAGGGATTCCCGCTAAGAAAAGAAGGATTGTTCCTATTGTGAAGAAACTGAAAACATCTGTGTTAGCATGTCTGGCAGAAAATTTGTGTATATTCTCAGATTAACTTGTATTGTATGCCAGCATGTCTAACTGTGAAATGTAAATAAGTTTTTTTTAAATGTTGAGTATTTCCTTGTTTATACAGAATGTTCAAAGAATCTGGCAGTGCTTTGATACATTTCTAATTGCACATGTTTATGAGGGCATTCTAATGTACTGTGGAGAATAAACTGAACAGCAGGTGGTGTCATTAGAATATTCCAGGTTGCTAGGTGATTATTTAAACAGCTGATTAACAGAAAATGAATTTTTTTTAAACAGCTGTTATTTTAAAATAAGACAGTTGAGACTGCATTTTGTCAAGTGCTTAGCAGTTTTGTGAAGTACAGTCAGTTACAGTGCTGTGCAGTCAGTGGACACCCATGAAAGAGAACTCGCCCAAAACTGTAAGCCTGCCTTTTGTCTTGCTGTTATGTGTTAGATTAGATCAGGGATAGTATTCTTTAATTAGATTAAGAAAGCTTAGATATTAAGCTAGAGTTTTTCTAGAATGTCCTGCAGTTCAATTTTACATTTATGGTGATTGAGTTATGGTGTTTATTGAAAGCTATTGATTTACATTCTTGTAATCATTTTACTTATTATTCAGTGTTTTTTATTACTTTACATTGTGTCTGGAAATCACTGTTTTTCTTCAGAGATTAGAGAGTGCTTCTACCTGTTTGATGCCCCCAGGTCACTATCAGCTATCATTTGTTTTGATTTTTAATTTCCATTACTGGTCACCCCTTTTGAAGGGCACGAAGATACTCTGATTGGTGCCAGTGTTATTGTATTATTTTGGGGAAGGGACACAGCTGGAAATCTGTGTCAGGTTTTCCCAAAATTGTTTGGATGTGTGAGATTTAAATTTACTTTTAATGCGAGCATATCAGAGGTCTTAAACTGGGACACATTGCTCTGAAGTGTATACAAAGAAAATACATTTGTGATGGACAAAGATATATAGTTCAGTCCCAGGAAAATAGAGTGTGTTCCTGCTGTGCTCTTAAGGGAAAATTGTGGAATATTACTTCTGTTTAAGTGACAGTCTCATATTGGAGTCAGTAGTGAGGATTGAAGCTCCTTAGTTACTGACCCAGGATATTAAGGGATGTCATTTAATTGGTGGCAGTCTAGTGGGATATAGCTGGAATCACACCTGTCTTTGAAGAGAATTGAGATACTGCAGATGAACAGGCAGGTGAGAATGCTTATGTGGGCCAAATGCCCCATATATTTTTTATGAATCAAACTCCAGGGGTACTTTCTGCTCTGATTTATTAGTAGAGGAGCTGTCATTTGGAGATATACTTTATATGATTAAGGAAGAATTCTAGTGGGATATCAAAAAGTACTCTGAGGCCCATATGAGGCCTAGAATATTCATGGGCCTTCCACAGCCAAAAGCTGTTGCTGTTCCTCCAGCCACAGATGTCCTGGAGGATGCATTCATCAATGCTTTACTGGAGACAGACTCCATTCCCACTACTCCAAAGAAAGCTGACTAGTTCAAGATGGTCCCAAATTTCCACAAGTTCATTCACAGGAACCATTTGGCTGACCCAGCAGTGGTTTCCCTGGATTCCATCAAGGGAGTATCTGTGGTTCCATTCAAAACCTCCTCGCCCAATGGCAAGGAAAGTAGGATTCTGATCACTTTCAGAAGAAAGCTAACACAACTGTTGCACTGGCCTTTAGGTCAGTGTCAGATCATTGTCAAATGGGGCCCTAGGCAGGGTAGTGGACCAAGCCCACTCCCTCTCCCCCTGCAGAAATTCCAGTGTCTCATTACCTGGCCTTCTCTATCCAATTACTTAAACACTGTTTAAATGTGTAAGTGTGCATACTGTTTTCTTCTTTACTTGTACAGTGGTTACAGAGATTTCATTTAAAATATGTATTTCAGATTTTATACAACAAACACTGATGACCATTTGCTAAGCAAATCAAAGCAAAACAAGACAGTCTTACATTGAAAACACAAAGGAGCTTCCAGTGCCAAGAAACTAAAAAGCAAAATAAAATGTACCAGTGCCACAAGCCACATAACCAAGCTCTCAGGAATTCTACAACATAATGAAGTAAATAGACAAGTTTGAATTAAGCACTTTCATCCAAAAAATCAGGACTTCATCAGAAGTTATTCCCCAAAACCCTAAACTCAGGAATTATAGCTACATGGTTGACTGTGTAAAAAAATAATCACAATAATAATATTATTGACCAAAGTCACATATTTTAAATTTGTTTTACACATACACACAGGAGCCAAAGTATTCCAACTTAATTCACATATACATGCACACTGGTCCTGCAAATCCCGATTAGCAATTGTTTAAAATGACCAGATGATAAGAGCACAAGGTAATTTCATTCCCAGAGACCCCCCCCCCCTCTGCAGCAGTTATAGTCACTTTGTTGATTATGTACACTCATTATTGCTATGAAGTAAAATTGACTATGCGTACTTTATTGGTAGCTTTGGATGAACTACATGAAGTTGTATAATGGTCATTAGCAATACAGCATAAGATGTAGCCATGTGTAACACAATTTAAATAGACTTATGAGAGCATAAAAAATATTAGCCATCTGATAACATATGCTAAGTCAGTATGCACAATCTTAGCAGGAGTAAAAAGAATCTGAATAATTCTATGTTAGAGAATGATTGCTAATGCAGAGGTTGCTGCTAGCAAACAGCTTTGCATTTCAGTGCTTAATCTAGAAATGCAGAGCCTGCTGTCCTTGAAGGATAGAGTGCCTATGTTACATTAAAAAATGGTGTGCCGGTAACATTGCGGTAACATTTCCTGAACTAGATCAGCTATGCAATAGGGAATGGCAGGCAAACAATGACAACAGGTTCATAGTTACAAGGTATGCAGTCCTGCAGACCATTAAGAATCTAGCACAATTTTCCAGTTGCTCCAAAACACTGATTAGTTAAGCAACTTGCTCAGTATCACAGAGCAGGTATGAAAGTGGAAAGATACAAACCCAGCACTTTTGTTACAGGAAACAGCTTGTTAACAAGTTGGACTTTTGGTCCTTTATACTATCTGACAGACTAACAGTTTTTAACTAAATGCTGAAATCCTTCACAATCGATCTTGTAGAGAAGACTGTATCACAGTAACTTTCAACAATCACTACATGATAGATACTGAAGATCAGATGGTTCTGATCATCTCTCCAAATAACACAGACTCTATTACTTGACAAATGTTAACCCCTTTTCAGTTGCTGGAGGCTGCAAAGAGGGTACTGTATATATATATATATATATATATATATATATATATATATATATATATATATATTACTAAAATGCAACATGTTTAGACTATTAAAATGCAAGATATTTAGACTATATTCTGCAATCTAGGCTTATTAATGAATTATTTCATGTTGTAATACAATGAATAAAGCAAAGCAATTATAGACAGTATAACTGGTTCAGTAGCTTTTATTCAACAACTTACAAGACAGTATAAATGGTGTAGCAGTTTTTGTTCAACAACCCACAAGCTATAGAAAAATCAGAAATTACTGCATTCAACATACTATTATTTTGGGGTGGCTTACATGCTTTCAGGACACCCACATCTCATGTATGACCTCCCTACGACTTCTGTGTCATCAAAAATAGCTATTCCATCTGATACGACTCAGTACATGTCTGACCTACTTGAAGAATGGCTAATAATAGTGTATTGTTGTACATAAACCTCCAGAGTCAACAGATTCAGAATGTGGCCAAATTGAGCCCTACAAAGGGTAATGAATCAATCCCCTTCCAGCCATACCAGTATCCTATTACTTGGTTGTTTCTCCCCATATATCATAAACACTGTTCAAACCTGTCAGTGGATGTACTATTTTTTCATTACTTTTGCAGTTATCACAGCAATTTGGGTTTCATTTAAAACTTTGATTTTAAATTTTATAGAAAATAAAACTAACAGTGATTTTCTATATAAAACACTCTCACAGTAAACTTTCCTTCCCTTCCATTGAAACTCACATTTAGTGAAAATCCATCTGGCAGCCCTTTAAACTACAAGAGATGTACTGAAATTTATACTCAAATAGCATATAGTGAAGTACTAGCTAAAGTGTATGAGAAGGGTACAGGAATTCAAAAGACAAATGTGTAATGCTTTGGCTAATAACCTGGGGCAGCCCACTGGACACAAGTGTTCCTTTTAAGGAACAGCCCAAGAGTACTGTCTGGTGAAGTAACGCGAGATAATCACACAGAAGACCAATGAAGGCTGAGAGGATTAAACCATGCAGTAAAGGAAGCAACTCTTTAACACTTCATAGCCTTACACATCTGTACTCTAGACAGATTGATGTATCCCAAACATACTTCATTTCTCAACTGCTTCCCTAAAAAAAGCTAAATAAAAATGTATTCATAGTCAAAATACTACTAGTAACCACATAGACGTCATGCTGTCCAATTTATTCACAGCTAAATAATAAGTACAATGCCAGCATTTAACAGAACAAAGACACCGAGAATCGCATCCAAAGAACATGGGCATATGATTATACTCCTGTCTGCTACAATCAACTTCCTTCCTAACTGCTCTGGTTCATGGGTAGTTACTAAGTTTGCAGGCCATAATACCATTGAGCAGTCTAGTCCATATGTCCAGTTGCCCCAAAGCACTGTCTGGTTAAGTGACTTGCTCAAGGACAGGGCATAGTATATAAATATGTCAAAATCCGAGTGTACTGCAAAACTGGAGACATAACAGCAGGCTACTTTGAATCACTTAAAAAGTTAACAGAACAAAAGGTTTTCCATGAATTTGCATTCTATGAACCACATAACTACTAAACTATATGACTGACATTGGCAGACTGTAGTTTTCAGTGATTTAAAAAAGAAAAAATCTAAAGAAGGCCCTGCAGCTGGTGTGGAGGATTAAGATTCATGCTTCCTACTGCTATGGTACAGGGTTTGATTCTGTGTGACCCAGACAGAGTCACTTAACTAAACAGTGTGCCCACCCCCCCATGTGGGGCACTTTGCACAAATACAAACACACCTTGGGCTGCAGCTAATACTAACTTGTTGCTAAAATGCTGCAGAAACATCACCAGCTGCCCAACTTTCAAGTCGCACATGCAATCAGTGTGTTGTGCATGCAATGGTGCGATGTTGAGGACAGGACACAGCAATGTGCCATGTGTGAATAGATATTGAATGCAGGAAATAGCAACATGTTGTACATGGATGAGAGTGGGAACAGGTAATGGACTTGTTTTGCAAACCTCCTTTAAAATAGCAATGGAATGTTTTTGGAAACGGCAATGGACTTAAAAAAAACTAATATAGCATGGCCTGGATGCCCCCCCCCCCCCCCCCCCCACACACACACACACACACAGCCTACTGAGCCCTAGGCAACTGCCTAGGTCACCTTGTGCTGGATGCAGCCCTGATTCAGGGTTCTGAACTGTTAGATTCACATACTTAAGTTCCAGGAATCCCTTCTGGACAAGATCAAGACTAAGGCAGAAGGAATAAGTGACAAGGACATGAAGCAAAATATGCTTCACTTATGCAGCTTCTCTTTCCAGATGGCTAAGCACTCCAAAAACTGTGGCTGTGAGACACTGGATGTATCATACAAGGCAGCAGTGATAGGTTCAATGAGTCATAGACATGTCTGGATGAGGACTCAGACCCTGCCCAATCATTTGCGCAGTGCTGCTCTTCTCACAGAGGCAGTTAGTAGTGCCCTGCATAGACTCAAATGCTTTGATGCTCAGTTTTTCTATAAACAGCTGTCAGTGAAACCATTTCAAGCTTTTCTGCTGCTCTAGAAGTTAGTTGCTCCCTGAGCAGCGTTGCCTTATTGATCAACCTTAGCCTACACAAAGTATAGGTCCCTCTTGTAGTCTCTGAGCTACAGCAAAGTCCTGTCAAATTAACTCATTCCCTTCCCTAATAAAACATATAGAAGGAACCTGTTGTCATAGACAGGCAGTTCCCATCATCTCTCTAGCCAGTCTGATGGACATGGGCATCCTGAGGCAATGTAGCAATTGTCTCATGTATACTGAGAGCCACTTACTCCTGAATCAAGCAAACACTTTATGTGAGAGATGTAGTTACACTAAGAAATTGAAGGCAAGACTCTCACATAAGGTAAAATTGAATGCCAAATAGGTTGTCAGCACACTTGCACGCATCACTTCCCACACTAAATAGTAGCTTACCAAAAGATTGGAGGCCTTCCAAAAGAAAACCATGTCCACACACAACAATGCAAAAAACAACCACAACACATAATGCTACACATACACCAATGCCTCAACAAATAAGCCCATAAAGCGTAACACCATAAAACCTAATGTATTGGTCATAGTAGACTCCATAGTGAAACAGACAGATGTTCCCCTCACCAGGCTAGAGAAGGAGTGGGATATGATTAGCTGCCTCTCAGGCACCGGGATCTGTCAGGTCAATCAAGCAATCAGGTAACAGCACAAGTACCAGTATGACTCCATCATAGTCCATGGTGGAGTGAATGACTCGAGAGGTACCTCTCTGGACTATATGAACAGAGACATGACTGAGCTCTCAGATTATGTTTTCATGGGCAGGAGGTATAAGCCTAGCCTTAAGCAGCATTCTACCTTCTCCAAGGATGATGCCACAATGCAAAAAAAATGACTGATTTTAACAATTGGCTTAGCTTCTGGTGTCAGCCCAGGGGGATCCAGTATCTGTTAGCCTGGGAAGACATTGTCGACATGCCATGCTACTTTGACAGAGATGGTCTGGACCTGCCTCCTCTAGGCTTTGGGATACTGTCAAAGGCATTAGCTACTTCTAGTGTGCTTTTTTATGTAGTGTCAAAATAACCAACCTCCCAGCATAACAAAATCCTTTCTAGATAAACTCAAGCTACTGCTGCTTAATGCCAGGTGTCTAAAGAAGAAACTGCACTCCCTGGAAGCACTCAACACTTTGGAAGATGCTGATATCTGTGCAGTCACCAAGACATGGTTTAAAACCATAGAAAGCTCCTCACACAACACCTTCCACACATACAGACCAAAAACTGAGTGTGAAAGAACCAAAGTGCATCCATCTTCATTAAGGACAAGTACACTTCGAGACTGATCAAACAGTATGACTCTCTCGAGCTACTGAATGTCCAATTAACTATAGGCAAAGCCTCCTACCACATCATAGCTAGCTATAGCTCCCACACCATGAACCAGGAAAAGCATACCGCATACCTGGATTTACTGGAGTCACTTTCCTACCATTGACTGGGAAACATACATGACCACAAACATGCTGCCTAGAGGTTTTGGACTTTGTCATTGCAAATGTTCCTGAACAACTAGTCATCACTCCCACAAGGTGCTTAAATCTCTTGAACATAGTCCTCTTTAACATGAGGAAGCATTGCACCCCCCCCCCCCCGTGTAATGTCCTCCCTCATAAGAGCGGACCATTAGTTAGTCTCTTTTGATGTAATTATAAGGACAGATACCCCATCAAGCTCAAAAACACTTAAGAATTTTTCCAAGACAAATTTCCTCCTACTAAGCAATAGTATAAGAAGTTTCAAAGCACCTTCAAACACAGATAACATGGATTGCTATGCAGAGGTGTACAACAATGCCTTGTGCAACTACTTAAGCAGTTATATAGACATGGCTGTACCTGAAAGTATTAAAACTAGGTCTTGCCAAAAAGATAAGCCACATTGGTGGACCCCTAGTATAAACAGGTTACGCAACAAGAGAAAGAAACGTTTGTCCAAGAACAAGAGGGAACTGGCTCAATACAGGAAGAAATCCCTCCCTAGCATAAACAAACAAACTAGCAATCTTGTTGAGTCCTCCAAAGCTAATAATGAAGCAGAAATAACCTCCCTAGCTAAGGATATCACAAGGCATTCTTTAAATACATCCAAAATCTAAAAGAGAATACCCAGCTATGCACTGAACTGGTTGTGGATGGCAACATCCATACTCCGCTGGAGGTAATAACCAACCTGCTAGCTGACAGATTTGGAGCAAATTTCACCCCCTGTCTCCAACGGTCATTCCTCAGCCTATTATCTCAAGAGTTTTTAAACAACCTGGACCTCAGAATAAATTATGCTATCAACAGAATAAATCACATCCAAAGGGTCCACTGCCCCTACATCCAAAAATCCTTGGGACATATCAACTTATAAATAGTAAAAAAGAACAAGTCCAAAGGAAAAAAAATGAATAAATGTTTAATAATCTGAGTGCATTCATCACTACCAAATACAATGGGACTTCATCAGAGATAAAAATATATCACATCACTTCCTTTTAAAACTATTCATACAGGCTCCATTAATTAAAACAAATCTTCTCTTAAAGTCATACATACACAGAACAATATTAACATAGAATCGATATAAAAAATAAAAAAAAAATGTTTAAAATTAGAAACCAATTGATTTCAGTTTTAAAAATGGTACAACATAAATCATATCATTCAGAATGGGCAAGAAGCATGTAATTTAATCTGCCAATGTAATTCCTTTACTTCTAACATAATTTTGCATGACCCATCCCTAAAATCCTGCTTGACAATGTCTAATCTAAAATTCTAAAACTGTAACCTTTATGAGCTTGAATATGTTTCCAAAGGGCATTTGTTCAGTCTTGTTTCTTGATCAGATATAGATGTTCATATGCACAATCTTTGAGTGCTCTTTCAGTTTTACTTATATAGTACATTGAGCAAACTTGACAAATAACTATATATACCATGCCCTTAGATCTACAGTGCATGTAGATACATGTATTTATTTATTATTTATTTATTTTACATTTGTTAACCGGGGGTGTCTGACTGAGCCAAAAAGGCCCTTTTTCAGCAGAGACCCGGGGAGAAAAGCTCCACATAGCAAAATTACAGATACATTTAGTTATTTAGACATGATCAGTAAACACACAAATTACAAAAGACATGTTTTTACAGTGGTATGCAGCACATCAACAATTACAGTGGAGAGAACAAACAAAAAATATTAATTTAAAAATAAAGGTAATTAATAGATTTGTGGTGTACAGCTGAAAGCTGGAACATAGGTAGAATACATACACAGTACACAGGTACAGTACATACATTGTAGATTAGCCAGTGTTTGTGAGTAAGACTGAAAACTATTATCAAGTACTCTAGATTTAGTATGTGTACCTTATCCGCTTTCACTAGCCTGGGGAGCAATCATGGCACTCCCAACTTTGCTTGAGATGTTGCCTAATGAGGTTTTTAAAGGAGGCTTTGGACGATGTGTTTTGAATGCTAGTGGGGACAGAGTTCCATTTTTTAGCCACTGAACTACTATATAGTGTGTCTCCAAAGCTTTTGTAGCTGTTGGTGACTTCTAGTAGTAGTTTGCTTGATGATCTAAGAGGCCTTTTGGCTGAGTGATGTTGCAATAGGTTTTTGAGGGCAGGACACTTATTGTGGAGGTAATAGATCGAATGACAGAGGCAGAACTGATTGTAGGTTAGGAGGTTGGGCAGTTCAAGCCAGTGGAGCTGTCTCAAAGCAGTACAGTGATGAGTTCTATATGAGCAATTTGCAGCAAAGCGGGCAATTCTGTTATAGCAGGCTTCCATTTTGCTTAGTTCAGTTTTGTTGAGATGCAATGGCTGATCTTGTGTTGTTGGTAAGAAATGGTTTGATACGGCACCAATACTTTTAATATGGACCTCGATTCCCTCCTGAATAAATGGACAATGTGAACATCTTCCACATTTCTAAGTGCCCATTTCTTGTTGTTAATAAGAACATCCGAAGTTCCCCATAATCTTTCTATGTAATTTTTGATACACCAGTCCTTTTAATAGACTGTGCAAGGGCCACTACCTATTGCTTATGTATGTATCCATCCCATGTCAAACACTTTCCAATTTTTTTTAATGATTTGAGACTCAGTATCAATATCCCCATTGTAAGTATAAGGCCTTTATTAAACTTGGTATTCTGGACGCTGCCAACCACTTCTTGTTCATCTAACAAAGGATAAAAAATTCCTGCAGATTTTTTTTGGGCCAGATCTCTCCAAATATGTTAGAAAAAATGCTTCTACATGACCTCTCCTTAATAGCACTGATCTCAATGTGTCACTTTCCACCTGAAATAATTCTGGACTAGAAATCATTCAACAGAGTCTAACCAATTATCATTTGACTAACTGTCATTTTTGATGGTATGGATGGCAACTGTTAAAATGAAGTAGGCTATTTGAATAAGTAGATGTTTCTGTAAATATTGGAAACAAATTTCTTGTTAACATTGTTAGTAATTTGTACACCTTGGTAATTTAAAGTGCTAGTCGAGTATTCTATAGTAAACTATAGAAAATTGGTAGCATTGTTAATGAAAGAAAAAAATTCCATTAAGTTCTCCTTGGAATCCTTCCAAAAAGTTATCACATCATCAAGGTAATGACAATACAGTGACCATGAACTTTGATAGACTGACTGGAACACAAATTTGTGCTCCCAATATGCCATTACTATGTTAGCAAAAATGGGCATATGGCCCCATGGTTACACCTGTCTTCTGTGTATAAATAATACCATCAAAATAGATGAAATTATTGTCCAAAATCAGAGACCCTGGAGAGGTGGAGATATGCTCTAAAGAGAAGAGGAATGAAGGTCAGCAGGACTAAGACAGAATATATGTATGTGAATGAGAGGGAGGATAGAGGAATGGTGAGGATGCAGGGAGTATAGGTGGCGAAGGTGGATGAGTTTAAGTACTTGGGATCAACAGTACACAGTAATGGTGAGTGTGGAAGAGAAGTGAAGAAGAGAGTACAGGCAGGATGGAGTGGGTGGAGAAGAGTGTCAGGAGTGATTTGTGACAGACGAGTATCAGTAAGAGTGAAAGGGAAGGTCTACAAGAGGGTAGTGAGACCAGCTATGTTACATGGGTTGGAGACAGTGGCATTTACAAAAAGGCAGGAGTCAGAGCTTGACGTGGCAGAGTTGAAGATGTTAAGATTTGCACTGGGTGAGACGAGGATGGACAGGATTAGGATTAAGTATATTAGAGGGTCAGCCCAGGTTGGAAGGTTTGGAGACAAAGCCAGAGAGGCAATATTACGTTGGTTTGGACATGTGCTGAGGAGGGATGCGGAGTATATTGGGGAAAAAGATGCTAACGATGAAGCTGCCAGGTAACAGGAAAAGAGGGAGGCCTAAGATAAGGTTTATGGATGTGGTGAAATAGGACATGCAGGTGGTTGGTGTGACACAGCAAGATGCAGAGGACAGGAAGAAATGGAAACAGTTGATCTGCTGTGGTGACCCCTAACGGGAGCAGCCGAAAGAAGAAGAAGAAGATTGTCCAAAATCAATTAAATAAAAGTTCTTAGAATATTGACCAAGTTGGTACCTAAATTCCTGACATTTTTCAAATAATCATAAAGCACCCACATCATGTGGAATAACTGAAAAGAGATCTTTAATAGCTATTGTAACTGACCCAGAGACTCCCCAGACTCTGGAATAGACTGCCCATACATGTCAAGCAGAGCGCCTCCTTGGCCCTCTTCAAAAGGAACCTTGACGATTTGATGGGAAATAGGAAATTCACCCCGGGGATCACATCAGTCTCCCTGCTAGACAGGGGTCCAGGAAAGTAAATATTGTGGGAAGAAATATCCAGGGAATTGTTATGGCTAGGCTTATATAGGCCCTAGGGCCGATAGCCTAGTACCAACCTATGAACCTATGAACTAAAATCAAATCATGCATATACATGTCCTCCCTAATACTCTAAAGGGAGTCTCAGGAGTCCTTGTATATATACTTCCCCTGGATAAGAAAATTTTTTTTAAATTTAAGATCAACAAAATTGGCCATTCCACAGGTTTTTGACCCCTTAGCATCTACTATGGGGCACAAATGTGGATCTACCTGATTTCTGTGTATCTTAGGGAATGCCAAAAATCCCTGGTATTCTTGGATACTCAATGTTCACATAATTGTATTCATGGCATGAAATCTGTTCTTGCATCGGTAAATCATGCAACAAAAAATCTACCTTCCTATATGCTATACTTAACTGATATTTGGATTCCTCTTCATATTGATCTGTTAAAATAATGTTTCCATTTTCGTGTTATAATCTATGCTGTTCATAACATGACCACCCCCCTTATCCAGTTTTACCAACTGAATATCGTAATTTCTACAAATATTGTGCAGCAAGCTTAATTCATCTTTAGAGATATTATATTGTGTTGATCTCTTCTTATTTCCCAGGGCCACTGTGATATCCTGTTCACATAACTTCCCAGAAAGGGATAGGGCTGGGTGTTCAGGGGGATTAAACACATTTGATTTTTGTAAATACTTATTAAGATCTGTGTGCTGCTCACAGAAAAACAGCACAGAAAAATTCAGCTTCCTGGTATACAGTTATACATCTATTAATGTTCCAGTTAGAACAACTTTTTTGGGTACAAAAGTCATGCCTTTTTCAAAGAAATCAGCATGCCCAGACATAACATCCTGGATCTAAATTATGCCTACTGATGCATTCCCACAGCAAACATGCACAGAATTTCTAAAGTCTCTAAACTTTGAAGCAGGAGCAGTTCACTGCCATTTTACTTCCTTTTTTTTTTGGCTTGACTGCTACAGCCTGATCCTTTACAAAATGCCTCACTCCAGTAACTGTATTTGTAGGGTTAAGGGTGCACACACCTACTTTACCTAGATGACTACCCAGTCTTGCCAGATGTAGTAGAAGAGACTCAGAAGGTCTTATATTTTACCCTGGCTGGGCCTTTCCATCAAATACCCTAAGTTCCATCTGACCCCTCCAATGAAAGTTGCATTTCTAGTGGCCTTCCTGGACAGAGAACAGCAGACCACTTTGCTGCCTGAAGACAAGGTACTTGTTCTGTCCCATTCCCTCCAAGTCATGTTAGAAAGGAATTTTATCATAATAAAGGAATTTCTTAAGTCCTAGGCTAAATGGCATCTTGCATTATGATGGTGCATCCATCAAAGCTCAGTATGAGCAAATTACAACGGTACTTCAAAAGATGTCAACACTCCACATCTCAGGATCTCTCCACCCACCTTTGCACTGTATAAACAACAATAACAACAATAAAAAATGTTTCATGTTTATCAAATGATGCATAAAATTAAGTATATACCAAGATTATTCCTCACTCTGAGGAAGCTATGGGCCTTTTCAAAACTGATTACATGTATAGATTTGCAATCATAGGGCTGCATACATGTCTGCTGTTCTCATCAAATCAAAACATAGTGAAAGTCTGAAAATATAAGAACTCTAAGTTGATATATTTGCCTAGTTTACCAGAAGCATTTTTGGCATGAAATGGGAATAGAAATTAAGCCAGATGTAGACAAAAATCTATTTAGTCAGTTTTAGACCCATCTAACTGGTTCTCTGTCCACACCTTCTCCATGCATTACAATTTATTTTCTGCACCCAGGGCATGAACATGATTTTCCATGGCCATTCCCCAGGTCTGCTCTCTTAATAGCCCAGTCATGGCCAGTCACCCACTGGCCATTATGCTCTTCATAGAAGTGATTACTACACCAGTGAATATTACGAAGAACGTAGTACACTTGTGTGAGACACTTACCATAATTGCAGATATCTGAGTATATTCGCAGTTACAATCCCTATTCTACCATCCCATTTTTTTTTCTTTCCTGGATATCCTGGGTTTGGGTAGGGTACTGTGTTCACCTAAATTTCCCCAACATTCCCTCTCATTTTCCCACCAAGGTCTCTTCTTCCTTTGACCGTGCCTAGAACTGACAGAGGCATATGGTGGCCTTATGGGTAAATACTTGTCTCTCGAGATAAGTCTGTTATTTCCACTTCTGCTTCGGAGCATAAGCCAAGTTCTTTTTCAGCCATGGCAAGAAAGATCCAAAGATGGAATCAGCCAATATCCCTGTCATACCACTAATGTCCTGACTTCTGAGTGGGAGGGAGTCAGCTCTAGCCAGGAGGGAGAGGATAAAGCTCTGGAAGTTGGGACAGCCATCATGCATCTGCAGAAATAATTCCTAGAAGTGCTCACTCCAGCAGTGAAATATTCAAACATATATAATTACAGTAAGGTCCTAACACAAAAGTATTTTCTTTTTTTAGACAATAACATCTGTACCCTTTGCCTTTATAATTATATGTAAGATAAATGGTATGAAATATTGCTGAATAAAACATGAGTGATTGAATTAATATATATAAAAGCAGTGCTTGAATTAAGATATATATATATATATATATATATATATATATATATATATATATATATATATACACACACACACACACACACACACACACACACACACACACACACATATATATATATATATATATATATATATATATATATGTATATGTTTGTGTCTTTCGGCTTTTTCCCGGTTAGGGGTTGCCACAGCGGAACTCCGGTCCACTAATGATTGGTAGTGGATTTTTACATACCGGGTTACCTGCCCTGATGCACAACCTTCAACGAAGGCATGCCCCATTCACGTATGCCTCCACACAGAAGACGCGCTAGCAGAGAATCGAACGGGACAACGTCTTGCTATGAGGCGACCACACACACACACACACACACACACACACACACACACACACACACACACACACACACACACACACACACACACACACATTATTTCTAATGTTTTATTAAACATGCATTTTTGGCACAATGTGTACTTGTGGACAGGACTAAAGCAGAGATAGACACAAGTAGTATTTAGTTGTTAAACTGCTGATATTCTGTGATATTAGGGGTTGCCAAACTACATTCCAAAAGTAAATAGCTTAATTTGTACAATGTGGATAAAGGGATTACAACACTAAATAATCTAGCAGCAACCACATTTCTGAAGTAAGAAAGGCAAATATAAAGTACAGTTCAAGTATTCTGAAACTGTCTGACAAAAATGAAGTAGATAAACAAAATGCAAGATTATGAAATCAAACAAAAATGAACTAGATAAACAAAGTGAAAGATTAAGAGCACCATTTAAAGGATCAACTACATTTATTTCAGAAAACAAGCATTAGTTACTGTGAGAAAAAACAGCCAGCATGGTATTCTTTCTATGAAAGTGTATTCCTATACAGGAAAACATTTTTCAGTTGTGAATATATGGCTGTAGTTCAGACTGTCGATAGTGATAACCAAGTTATAAATGAAATTACTTTGTAATAGAAATGCTGAAATGAAGAGGGCAATTTGAAATAAAACATTTATTCATAATGTTACTGTTTTAAACTTTGCTCAAAAATATTGTCAACCTTGCTGTGAACTATACAAGGTCTAAAATGGTGACTGCAAACAGCAAATATCAAGATAATCCATGACTAGTAATATGCATCAGGAGCCTTTATTAAACTATCGTAAAATCTTTCAAGGAATTTAAACATCAGTGTAAAACCAATATGTAAGAGGTTGCAGGGTTATGACATCAGCGTACAAATTATTTATTTATTTATTTATTTAACATGTGTTTACCAGGATAGAACGACTGGGCAACAGTGTCTATTTTCAGTGGAGGCCAGAGGAGGAAAGCTCCAGCAAAGTACATTTTTACTAATAGATTTCTAGTACAACAAAGAAAAAGTTTACTATACAGCTTAAATGTATCTACTTACAGTCTAGCAGAGATCAGTAAAGCAATTTTTATACATAGGAGATTAATCAACAAAAATATATACAAGAGAGATGAGATTAACACATAAAGTACGAATACAGTATAGCATAAGCCTCTACAGTACATTTAGTATGTCATCTGACAGAATACAGTTTGCAACTGTGAGGAAGACAAGGGGATATAGGTAAGGGAGGAGGAGGTTACAGGAGTTATAGAGTGGATAGAAGTGTAGTTAGAGGTTATATCTGAGTGAGGAAGACAAGGGGATATAGGTAAGGGAGGAGGAGGTTACAGGAGTTATAGAGTAGGTAGAAGTGTAGTTAGAGGTTATATCTGAGTGAGGAAGACAAGGGGATATAGGTAAGAGAAGAGGAGGTTACAGGAGTTATAGAGTGGATAGAAGTGTAGTTAGAGGTTATATCTGAGTGAGGAAGAGTAGGGGATATAGGCAAGAGAAGAGGAGGTTACAGGAGTTATAGAGTAGGTAGACGTGTAGTTAGAGGTTATATCTGAGTGAAGAAGACAAGGGGATATAGGTAATGGAGGAGGAGGTTACAGCAGTTATAGAGTGGATAGAAGTGTAGTTAGAGGTTATATCTGAGTGAGGGAGACAAGGGGATATAGGTAATGGAGGAGGAGGTTACAGGAGTTATAGAGTGGGTAGAAGTGTAGTTAGAGGTTATATCTGAGTGGTTATATCGCAGTGAGGAAGACAAGGGGATACAGGTAAGGGAGGAGGAGGTTACAGGAGTTATAGAGTGGATAGGCGTGTAGTTAGAGGTTATATATGAGTGAGGAAGACAAGGGGGTATAGGTAAGGGATGAGGAGGTTACAGGAGTTATAGAGTGGATAGAAGTGTAGTTAGAGGTTATATCTGAGTGGTTATATCTCAGTGAGGAAGACAAGGGGATACAGGTAAGGGAGGAGGAGGTTACAGGAGTTATAGAGTGGATAGACGTGTAGTTAGAGGTTATATATGAGTGAGGAAGACAAGGGGGTATAGGTAAGGGAGAAGGAGGTTACAGGAGTTACAGAGTGGACAGAAGTGTAGTTAGAGGTTATATCTGAGTGAGGGAGACAAGGGGATATAGGTAAGGGAGGAGGAGGTTACAGGAGTTATAGAATGGGTAGAAGTGTAGTTAGAGGTTATATCTGAGTGAGGGAGACAAGGGGATATAGGTAAGGGAGGAGGAGGTTACAGGAGTTATAGAGTGGGTAGAAGTGTAGTTAGAGGTTATATCTGAGTGAGGAAGACTAGGGGATATAGGTAAGGGAGGAGGAGGTTACAGGAGTTATAGAATGGGTAGAAGTGTAGTTAGAGGTTATATCTGAGTGAGGAAGACAAGGGGATATAGGTAAGGGAGAAGGAGGTTACAGGAGTTATAGAATGGGTAGAAGTGTAGTTAGAGGTTATATCTGAGTGAGGAAGACAAGGGGATATAGGTAAGGGAGAAGGATGTTACAGGAGTTACAGAGTGGACAGAAGTGTAGTTAGAGGTTATATCTCAGTGAGGAAGACAAGGGCATATAGATAAGGGAGAAGAAGGTTACAGGAGTTACAGAGTGGATAGAAGTGTAGTTAGAGGTTATATCTGAGTGAGGAAGACAAGGGGATATAGGTAAGGGAGGAGGAGGTTACAGGAGTTATAGAGTGGATAGAAGTGTAGTTAGAGGTTATATCTGAGTGAGGAAGACTAGGGGATATAGGTAAGGGAGAAGGAGGTTACAGGAGTTATAGAATGGGTAGAAGTGTAGTTAGAGGTTATATCTGAGTGAGGAAGACAAGGGCATATAGATAAGGGAGAAGAAGGTTACAGGAGTTACAGAGTGGATAGAAGTGTAGTTAGAGGTTATATCTGAGTGAGGAAGACAAGGGGATATAGGTAAGGGAGGAGGAGGTTACAGGAGTTATAGAGTGGATATTAGTGCAGTTAGAGGTTATATCTGAGTGAGGAAGACAAGGGGATATAGGTAAGGGAGAAGGAGGTTACAGGAGTTATAGAATGGGTAGAAGTGTAGTTAGAGGTTATATCTGAGTGAGGGAACATTATCCAGGGTTAGTACATGAGCAGAGTCAGGTAGATGTTAGGTGATCTTTTAGTAGTTTCTTAAACTTGGTGGTGCTGGAGGTGGATCTAATATGTCTGTGAGGAAAGGTTTGTTCCTGTACAGGCTTCCCATTTTTTGTGGACTTTTTTGATTGTTTAATTGATGTGGAGATCAAAGTTCATGTTTTGGTCTATTACTACTCCCAGGAGTTTGGTGTGGGAGACAGGAGTAATGATGGTATTGTTTGCTGAGGTGATTTTGAGTAACGAAGGGATGTCTGGGGATCTTGTATGGTGAAACAGGATGAGTTTTGTTTTGTTGGGATTGAGTATTAACTAGGCATTGGTTAGTCAGGTTTCTACTTTAGATGTGCCATGAACCATGTGGAGAAGACTTTCAATGACATATTAATTCATTTTCACAAAATAGTGCCATTTGCTTAATACATCTTGTGACTGTGGTATCAGAGAGTTGTATGCTGTCAATTTCTTTAATATATTCCTCACCAACTTTGCAAGATATTATATCTTTAATACAGGGTTTTATAAAATTTTCAGCAATTGTATATGCCTCACCCTCTTTAGCAATTTGATAACTAACTCAGAAAGAAGCTTCAAGAGATGTTTCGTAGACAGAATACATGTACTTAGAAAATGCATTCTATTTTTCAGTTCATCACATTTATCTATTCAATATTTTTATTATGTAAATGTGGATGATTTGACCGCATGTCTCTTTTTAATTTTGCAGAATTTAAACTACTATTACTAATGACCGTTTCCCATTCAACACACAACCCATTTGGCTTGTCTTTATTTCCCATCCAAGTAAAGCCAAATGCTAAGTAATTTTCATCAGATTTTCACTTTTTGGTACTACTTTCACTTTATTTTTTTTGGTAGCATCGACTAACTGCTCTTCAGAAAATAAAACAGAAGTATTTGCATCGTTTGTAGAAGTGGCTGGTAAGCTGCATTCTTTGTGCTGTCATTGTCCAGTTTTTAACCAGAAATCCATCTGAAAAAATGGGTTGGTTAGAGTTAAATTAGAAAACTTATCTCAATCTTAAAAGCGACCGAAATTGCATTGTAAAATACATTATAAAGTTTATTATTAGAACTAATAAACAAGCGTTGAAAAGAACGTACATCATGTGTAATAATTTTTAAATTATATTCATAATATTTCACTCAGTCCTAATTGTGTATAGGGTTCTCCTTCTGAGTCAGCACTGGAAATAACCATCCACTCAGTAATGCAGCTAGATATAGAAGCACAACTTCTGAGTTGGCAGAAAAACAAATTGTTCTAAACTAGCATTACTTAACATACTCTGTATACATTCAGGAAATATCCTAATCACTACTACTAAAAATCACCTACCTATAATTATTCTGCATAATTGCTTTGGGTGTGACAAAAATGGGCAGGATTAGAAATGAGTATATTAGAGGGTCAGATCAGGTTGGACGGTTTGAAGAGAAATTCAGAGAGGCAAGTTTGCATTGGTTTGGATATGTGCTGAGGAGGGATGCTGGGTACATTGACAGAAGGATAGTAAGGATGGAGCTGCCAGGGTAAGAGGAAAAGATGAATGCCTAAGATAAGGCTTATGGATGTGGTGAGAGAAGACATGCAGGTGGTTGGTGTGACAGTGCAAGATACAGAGCACAGGAAGAAATGGAAACAGATGATCCACTGACCCTTAATGGGAGCAGCCAAAAGAAAAAGAGGAAGAAAATTTGCTAATGATATTTTTTCCCTTTCCGATGACATACAGCAAATCATCCTTTCCATAAGTGGAAATACATATACAGCAGTAACTAAATAGAAATTTCTGGAAACTTCATCTGGACAGCAAGAGAAATGAAACACTCGTTATCATCATTGCCTGTAATGAATGCAGATTCCAAACTATCTCTTAAGAATTGCTACCTCTCTTCCATCCCTGATGAAGATTTTGGATAGTAAACTTCAAAAAATGCATTAGTAACAACATTGACTAAAATTGTCTGGATGTATGTTTCAGATATATAAAAGTTATAAATAGTTCATTAGGCCAGTGCAATTTTACATTTAATGTCTTGGTAGACTGTAAAGTAGAAAATATAAGTATACCTGTCAGATATTCTCAAAGTACACATTTATTTGAAGCTAACATGGAGACATATGTTGGATATATAGATTGCTGCTCAGCATACAGTTAGATTTCAGTGATGGCCACTGCCCAGTTAGCTTTTAGTACAAAATGAATGATTTGTTGCCATGAAGGCTACCGTTTAGCCACTGAGGTGGTAGAATCTTTGTTCAAGTAGACCAGGATATTCCTGTGCACTGTCCAAACACAACAGCAATAATACTGACAGCATTAGTCTGTTTGCTTCATTTTTACTCCGCATGACTGGTAATATGGAGATTTTTGTAGTCCAATTAAAAAATCTAGGAATTCTTCTTAACAGAGTTCAGCAAAGACAACAACCATTCATTTTATTACTTGAAACTCATCTCCTGCCACTTAATCCATTATTTGTATATTAAATTAGTTTTCACAGATGAAGGACCGAAGTACGTATTTTCAAATAAATCCTTATAGCACATTTATAAACCAAGCCAGAATTACATTAAAATGAAGTAAGCGTGTGGGAGGGAGAGTGTCTGTGTGTGTAGATGTATCTGACTGCATTGCTAGTGGGTTGAGTATTAAGAAAAAAAATTTGTTTCCTTACATAATCACAGTTTGTGTATGCATAGCTGTCTATTACATATTCTATTTAAACTTTTCAATTTTTAATTTACTTGTACTAAGTACTGTTTCTGCTGGAAGATCTTTACCCTTTGTACATCTGCTGAAAATGTCCCTGTTTAGTAAGACAATGCAGTCGCTAACATCGTCACAGGCAATTATGATCAATAATAAGCAAATAAATGGCTTTCTGGAATGTCTGTCACACTAATATATCATCCATCTGAGAGAATAGGCCATTACAGACAGGGATATTGGTTAGCAAAATATGTCTTACAGTTTGCTGCAAGAGCTTTTGACTTCAGTTACTTATCTGGGCCTTTACCAAATAACCAACCACCTTGAATTTTCCTCTCCACCTGTGACCATCAACAGCCTTTACTAAGGCTTAGAAAGAGCCAGAAGGGATGAATTATCTTGTTTTGCACACTGTTATGTAGTTGATACAACAAGACTTTTGATTTAATAATGCATGTGTTCATAAATACCAGCAACATCATTACATTTCTATGACAAGTATGATAATACAAAATCATAGCTATGAAGAGGTACGAAATGGGCCTAAAGTGTGTGCTTGTGTTGATGTTAAGTGAAGAAGTTAACAACGAATCAACAATACACTTTTTTTCCTGTTGCTGTAAGCCTCGGAAGACTGTGTCAAACCTGAAAATTTGATCAAGCTACATTAACAAATGACAGTTAACAGACCTTACAGGTCTTGCACCTATATTTGTGCAAAGGCGTGACTGTTGATATTATGCAGTCATGAGGCACAAAGCCTGTTTAGCAGGCTACAGTTAAATAGCAATTCTAGAGTGACTGACAGGTATTGTTTCATGCTACTGAGAAAGTATCCTGGAATATCGTCTGGGCCATTCTATGCAGTGCTCTTGGCCTTAGAGAGCATTGAAGACCTGTTCCCAAGTGATAGTAGGGGGGAGTTATACTTGATGGTACTTCCTCATTGGAGGTTGAGGTGAAGAGAGGGGTAAAGTTTGTATGCCAGTATGTTTGCTATATCTTCTAGCTCAGTATAGTTGGCTCCATTAACAACAAGTTCTGCACACAATTGTGTATTGCCCTTTAGGTTACGGATATAGCTAAAGAATGCCTTGCGGTTCTCCTTGGCCTGGGAGGCCAAATTTATTTAAATTCTTTCATTGGTAAACTTTATTTGTGCAATACACACACACACAGACGCACACACACACACACACACTTATATTTATATATATATATATATATATATATATATATATATATATATATATATATGTGTATATGTATAAAAATCTAAATATATATATAATATATATATATATATATATATATATATATATATATATATATATATATATATCTTGTACAGATTCCTTCACACGCATATACACACACACACACACACACACACACACACACACACACACACACACACACACACACACACACACACACACACACACATGCATACACACACACACCCACACACGCACACACGCACACACACACACACACACACACACACACACACACACACACACACACACACACACACACATATATACATTATACACATTCCTTCATTTCTTCACACATGTGGTTATTGATCCTAGCAACTATATATATATATATATATATATATATATATATATATATATATGGGTCTACTTTGAATGAAAGAAATCCCACTTACCTAACTTTGTAAACACTGAGATGATGTCAACTACAATGCATTTGAAAGAGCTCTCAAAACATTGACTGAAAACTCCAGGTAAGTAACCACTTTATTTATTTATTATTTATTTATTTGACATTTGTTGACCAGGATAGTCCGACTGGGTCAAAGCCCTTTTTCAGTGGAGGTCCAGAGAAAAGCTCCACAGTACAAATATACATAAGAATGTAAGTAAATGTATAATACAATAAGATTAGCGACATATGACTTAACAATAAAGAAGGCAAGAGAGACTTCTGTACATTATAGTTAAACATAGAGATAATGGTGGCACAGACATGTAGAACAGTACATAGTAGGACTCAGTACATTGGCCAGTTACTAGCTGTAGTCAGTAGGAAGTGTAGTTAGTAGTAGTGGGTTAAGAGATAGTACAGCAGAAGTCAAGAGCTGAGAGAAGTCATCTGAAGAGAATCAGGGGACTGTTGGGCTGAAGAAGCAGGATTGCTGGAGAAAGCGAACAAGGAGTAAAGGGAGGAAATTGGGGTTAGGAAGGAGAGAGGAATAAAGGGGAGGAGAGACAGACAGAGTGAGGACTGGATTCAGGTGGGGTGGTTATAGTGACATCTCCAGGTATGGTTTAAATATTGTTTGAGAGATTTCTTGAATTTGTAGACCTGGGGTATGCTTCTCAGGGTCATGGGAAGCTTGTTCCATTGAATGGCGGGTGAGTAGCTGTATAGGTTCTGTCCAACAGATTTTTTGGTTTTTGAATCTGGAACAGACATTGATCAGAGCTCCTTAGTGGTTGGGGAGGGATATAAAGTTAGACTAGTAAGGAGATGCTAGGGCAGGAAGAGGGCTTATTCATGATGGAGTGGATGATGAGCATTTGAGAAGCTTTGAGTTAGTTAGGAAAGTCTAGCTAACTGAGTGACCTGAGAGCATGACAGTGGTGAGCTCTTGGTGGCAAATTAGTAGCAAATCTAGTTACGTTGTTATGGGTAGTTTCAGGTTTAGTGAGAAGAGAAGACTGAAGGTTTGTAAAGATGTGCGAGGCATAGAAAAGGTTGGGAAAAAGGTAAGCATTGGCTAGTGACATTCTGGAGTCAGGCATGAGGAACTATTTGTTTATGTATAGGAGACCAAGCTTTTGGTGGGTTTTCATAATACAGTGATGTATGTGAAGGTCAAATTTCAGTTGCCTCAAGTTCATTTGGCTACTATGTTGAACTTTGCCCATTTCCCCACTCTAGTGCAATCTCAGAGTTGGTATATTTAGTTAGGGTGGTGTGGGGGTACAGCTCCCCACACAGGGGGGTGTGGGGAGCGAAGCTTTAGTTTTAATTTATTATGTGATATGGACAAATGGTTACTTATATGGAGCTGTCAGTCTGTGTTCCAAGAGGTCATTCAAATGTGGTTTTGACTAAGTTGTTTTGATGTTTACAAAGTTGGATAAGTGGGATTTCATGCATTCAAAGTAGATCCATATATATATATATATATATATATATATATATATATATATATATGTATACATATATATATATATATATATATGTATACATATATATATATATATGTATACATATATATATATATATATATATATATATATATATGTATATATATATATATATATAAATATATATATACATATATACACGGGTCCCCTTCACATGGTCGACATTTCAGAATGTCAAAGACCATATGGCCGAGACCATATGATCAACATTTGAAATGTCGACCATGCAGAACTGGCATCTCTGTACAGTGTGGAATGGAAAGATTTCCATCTTCCACACTGTAGTGCAATCTTGGAGTTGGTATATTTAAGTTACGGGGGTGTTGTGAGCAGAGCCCCCTACAGGGGGTGCAGAGGGGGTGTAGCCCCCCTGCTAGTAGTGTGAAGGTAAGTTATTGTTGTGTTTTTTTTTTTATTACATGTTCGACATTTTGAATATCGATCATATGGTCTCGGCCATTTGGTCTTTGACATTCTGAAATTTCGACCATGTATAGTAGACCCACATACACATACTTCTCCAATAGGCCCTGTTTACAATAGGTGTATTGCAGTCTTGTGCCCGAAACATCTTAGTTATACTATTAGCCTCAGTCAAAATATATGTCATGCAAATTATGTTAGCCTTCAAAAGGTGAAGAACATAAGAAATAGTTGCAATATATACAATCAGCTTACATTCTGAAGTATGGTACACTGAAACCAACGGATTAAATCAGGAAGTTACCTAGGCAAGGATGGTTGGTTAATTGTATGTTGAAGTTATGATCCTGTAATCTTTTAAATGTAGGTTTTACACTGATGTCTATATTCCTCAAAGGCTTTTGTTAAGGCACTAGAATATTTTATGATGGTTAATAAAGACCTGTTATGCATGCTAACTGGTTTTGATTGATATATTTTTCTTCATTTGTGAAATATAGAAAATATGAAAATGTGTAGTGGGGGTTGTAACACCTCTTTTACACTTACATAGACACATGGAGTTGTACAGTCCATTTCATGGCTTATATAAATATTGTTGAATGTTACAGGATATACTGAAAATTGTAAAAGTCATAGAAATGCACTCCACAAAAAGGAATCTATGAGTATAACCTTAGCAACGGCCAATATATATGCTTAAGATAAACATTAATTAGTTCTAATTTTACAGTCATTGTTTTCATCTTCCACACAGATGCTATAAGTTGTTTTATTTTCCTGTAGCTAACAAATGACAGCTGTTGAATTTATGAAGCTTTTAAAAGAAATGACTTTTTCAGAGTTCCATTACCTCTTTATTTACTCAGCCCTACAAATACAGTGTAAGTGTGCAGATTGAATACTCAGAAACAAATCTCTGACTTTTTGAAATGGAAATCAGCAAAAACATCAACATGGATTGAGATTTGAAATAAATGTTAACATATTCCATGAAGATATAACTTAGTCCACCCATCTGTCCTTTGTTTGTTTCTCTTTAAGGAAACTGGTAGTTAATGAATCTAAAGTATTTATATTTATGTTTTCCACCATCTTTGCAGAATACATATCATAAACTGTTCCTAATAATGAGTTATATGTTTTTTGTGGCAATGTGTTATTTATCATTATGTTGTATTCCACTTGTGAGTGCTCAGTGTTTGAAGTATTAAGGGCTAACCTTTTACTTTAATATGAAAAGTCTTGTGAGCATGACATTCAGAATGTTTTTAGTTTCTAGTACCAAGAATTCACATAAGAACATTCTCAACTGCAGAGAAACCATCTTCCTCTTATTCCATATCTGTGCCATCATAGGGGTCATATTGTGGATATGGATTTAATGTAGTGTGTGATAGGTGTTATTGATAACATTAAAACATATGGCTTGGTTATTTAGTGATTTGAAAGTTAATTTTAGTACAGAAATACTTCCATTCCTCAACATCCACCGTAAAACTGGACTTCTGTTCTAAATATTTATTAGGCATGTTATTGCTTTAATAAGAGATTAATTTTCTAGATAGAAAATTGCTTGGGCCCAACTTTAAAAAACAAAATGGTACTCCATAACAGTAACTGTGGGTAAACGTTTACTGGCTGTATACGTATATATATATATATATATATATATATATATATATATATATATATATATATATATATATATATATATATATATATATATATTTAGTCTTATTTTTTAATAAAATGGAAGAAATATATTCCAAGAGAAATGTTGAACTGATTTGGTGTTTAGATGAAATATATGTGGTGACTGACCATGTAAACAAAAATAATGTTAAATGTGAAGCTTTTCTCCTTGGGCCTTCAATGAAAAATGGTTTTATCCTAGTCAGACCTGCATGGTAAACAAAGATAACTATAAACAAATAAAACGATGATTGTAACATTTCCTAAAATTAATTGTTTTAGATAAACATTTGGCAGAAAATTAGGCTATTATACCCTTACTATATTATCTATAATAAGTGAAAATACAATTTCCTTCTTAGTAATAGCATGATATCTTAAGCTGGACTGATAGAACTCAGAAAAGTTATCAATGCAGTTGTTAGCAGTGATAGGTGAATACATTTTGATGGCCTCATAAAACACTTCAGTTTGTAATTCTAACATAAAACTGAGCTGATGCAAAGGTTTCAGTCTTGCAACTTACTTCCATTTTTTTTGAGGGTGGAATAAGGCTATCACAAGGGATCTGAGAGGAAGGAACCACCCCTCAAAGGATTTTTCTACATATTCCTTTCACTTTTTGTTGATCAGGATGGTAGGAGGCATAATTTAATTTATGACAGAAATATCCATGTCATAAAACTACAATTTCCAGACTATTTCATAGGTTCATATGTTGATACTAGGCTATCTGCCCTAGGGCATTTATAAGCCTAGCCAGAGTGTGTTTGGCTTTCACCACCCTTTTAGATTCGTTGACTGTGCCTCTGTATAGTAGGTCACAGAAGATAGCCCTTTTGAGGTTAGTTTACTGTGCCTCTGTCTAGTAGGGGCACAGAAGAGATCCCAGGGGTAAACCTACGATCTCCCATCCACTCATCAAGATTTCTCTTGAAGAGGGTCATTGAGGGACTCTGCCTAACATGGATTGGGATTTTGTTCCAGAGTGAGGGGAGCCTCTGGGATATGAATCTGTCCCTCCAGCATGTCCTATTTATTTCTGTGCTGAGGTTTAAGTTCCTGGAGCATGTAGCTCTAAGGGATTTGGATTTCCTGATGTGGAGCATGTCCATTAATTCTGGGTTGGACATGGCTTTATACGTCAGGCACAGATCGCCTCTGAGTAGGCAGTAAGCAACTGAGTAGAGCTGGAGTTTCTTTAGCCTATCTGTTTGAGTCCCTTGATCCTCTTGGTGAGGTACTTTTGGGGTCTTTCCAGTTGCTGCAGGTGTTGGGTAAGGTACATCCCAAATGGGGCATTGTATTCAATTATGGGCCTGATGAGTGATGAGTAGAGGGGCACAATGACCTCTCTTTATCTAGATGTGAACCCTTTCGTGATAAGGTGGGCTATATAGAAGATCTTTCTAACCACTTTGGCAACATGATTGTCAAAGGAGAGATTGCTATCTACTTGGGTCCCCAAATCCCTAATTACTTCTTCTGTACTTAATGGATTACCACCTATGTGGTGATTTGTGGGCACTTTGTTTTTCCCAAAGGGGATGACTATGCACTTTTTGGCATTTAGCTTTAGGCCATGGCCCTGGCACCAGTTATCCGTCTCTGTGAGACCCTTTTGGAGGATGCTTGTGTCAGTCAGTGAGTCGATTATGGCACCCAGTTTGCAGTCATCTGTGAACTTGGTCAGCCATAGTCCTCCCATGTTAGCCTGTACCTCAGAGAAATATATACCAAACAAGAGAGGTCCCAGGACTGAGCCTTGTGGGATGCCACTTGTAACTGGTTTAGAGTCTGACATGGCACCTGCAATTCTGACCATGTAGGTTCTATCCCTGAGCCAGTTTGCAACCCATCTTGTGACATAGGGGTTGATATTTAAACTGGTGAGCTTATTTATGATGCCCGAGTGGGGTATTGTGTCGAAGGCTTTTGCGAGGTCCAGGTAGGCTTTGTGGACTACCTTCCCTTCATTTATGGCCTTGGTGACTGTTTCAAAGAAGTCGACCAGGTTCAAGAGGCAAGATCTGCCCTTAACAAAGCCGAATTGGGTATGATCCAGTGTTTGGAGGTTCCCAATGTCTTTGTTTATGAGTTTCATGATGATACGCTCTATAGCTTTGCAGACCAGGCTAGTCAGGCTTATAGAGCAATAGTTTCTGGGGTCCGTTGTGGCACCACCTTTGTGGAGTGGGACCACTGTTGCTGTACGCCATTCCTTGGGTACATAGCCTGTAGTAAGGCTGAGACTGAACAGTGACTTTATGTGAGGGTTCAGTTCTTCTTGGAGTTCGTGTAAGACGCAGCCCGGGACACCGTCCGGTCCCAATGATGCTGTGTTTTTTGCTTTGGAGAGGGCAGCTCTCACCTGTGCATCTGTGATGTCAGGGAGGCTACACTCTGTTGGGATAGACATTTGCTCTTTTGGGGGGGAAGGGGGAGAGAAGTTTGCACTGAACCTGTCTGCCAGGATGTTGGCAATGTCTGTGGGTTCAGTGTATTTTTTGTCATTTTGAACTAACTCAGAGCATATCTGGGAGTTGCCACTCAGGTTCCTGGCATAACTAAAGAAGGCCTTGTGATTATCTTTAGCATCTTGTGCATTTTTTCTTTCGAAGCTGGCCTTAGATGATTGTATGAGGGATCGTAGTTTCTTGCTAGTACTGATCAGAGATGCCTTCCCTTTTTGGGATTTTCTCTATTATGTAGTAGCTTCCTCCTTCTGTTGTATAGCTTATTTATGGCTGGGGTCCACCAGACAGGTCTCCTGCCTTTGGAGGAATGGGTCTTGGTTTTATTTGGGATGGCATGATCCATGCATTCCTGTAGGTGTCCATAGAAAGCGTTTGTAAAGAATTCTGCGGTTTGGGCCATATTTTCCACTGGCCCGGGGGCTTTGAAGGATTCCACCTTGGTTTTGAGAAGTGTAAAGTTTGCTTTTGAGAAGTTCTTCACCGTGGTTTCCTTGGCTGGGGGTGGGGACGGGATATGGATGTCCAGTGAGATTAATTTATGGTCAGATCTTACCGATGAAGGGAATACCTCTGGTATGGAACATAGAGTCCCCATGTTGGTGATGATCAGGTCCAATATGTTTTCCCCTCTTGTGGGAGTGGTGACCAGTTTTTCCATAGCATTTGAGTTTATAAATTCTAGGAACTGTTGGGCGAGGGTGTTGGAGCTTGAGTAGTGCTCCCAGTCTATGTTTGGGTAGTTGAAGTCACTCAATATAATGGTGTTTGGAGAGACCTTCATATCCTCCAGTGTTCTCAGGAAAGCTGAGTGGGGTTCCTGAGTTTGGGAGGGTGGTCTGTAGCAGGCTACAAACTGAAAGGCAGTTTTGCCCACTGTTAGTTGCACATGGATGGTCTCCAATGCTTCATGCAGTGCCACTAACCTGGAGGTGTGGGTATCTTTGATGAATATGGATACTCCGCCTCCTTCTGTGGTTCGGTCTGAGTTTTGGGGCCGAAAAGCATGGTATGAGGTATAACCTGGTAGTGCTGGGGTGCTCCAGGAGCCTTGAACCAGGTTTCTGTTACTGCACAGATATCGATATTCTCCATACTGAGGAGAGCCTCGAGTGCGTGCATCTTGAGGTTTAGACTTCTGGCGTTGAGCAGCATTACCCTTAGTTTCTTTTTCTTTGTGTTGTCTATGGAGGTGGGTTTGTCTTTTGAGCCTTGCCTAAAAAAGGCACTATGGGGATGGCAAGAGCCTTAGCCAGTATTCAAAAACCCAGGGGTGACAGGTGCAAGCCGTCCCTAACAAAGCACCGTGGCTTGTCGAGCATGTCATCCCAGGCTGACAGACACTGGATCCCCTTTGAATGACACCAATACTTTAGCCAATTGTTAAAATTGATCATTTTGTCTTTATACTGTGGCATCATTCTTGGTGAGGGTAAGATGCTACTCAAGGTCAGGGTCATACTGGCCTGGGCTACATGATCAGAGAGCTCCTCTATGTCTCCTTTCATGTAGTCCAGGGAGGTACATCTCAGGTCATTCACACCAGCATGGACAATGACGGAGTCATATTTGTACTTGCTTTGGAGTGACCTGAGTGCTTGTGTTATGTGGCGGATCTTGGCACCCGACAGGCAGCTTACAGTGACCTTTTCCTTGTTCAGCCTGGTGAGTGGGACGTCAGTGTGTCTGACAATAGAGTCACCTATTACAAGTGTATTGGGTGTGTTGTTTAGCCTTAAAGGCTGTGACTGTGTGACACACTGACTTTGTGAACTATGTGATACATGGGTATTGTTGTGGGCTAGCAGTTGCTTGGATGTCTGCTTTGGAGGTCTCTGCTGCTTGGGCAGATTTTTATTTAGAGCCTCCAAGTATGTTTTTGCGTGTTTATGTGTTTGGTTTTCTGTTGCGATAGGTCTATGTGAGACTGGATTTGTGGTGTGTGTGGTTACCTTCTCCACCTGACTGACTGCGCCAGTATTGGGTTGAGAGAACTCAGCCTCCAGTTTGGCTATATAGTTGCATCTCTCACATATATTTGAGCTTGTTGGGAGGAGGAGAGGGTGGTCTGTGTACATAAGGCATTTGTAACATTGCCTCAAGATTCCCAGATTCACCAGCTGGACTGGATAGTAAACCCGAAACTGACTTTTGGACAGGCCAGAATAGTATAAGGAATTACTTTTTGACTGATCAAAAAGGACCAATAGGGAGTCAAGTACTTAAAGGGAGTATAAGAGGGTGTAGTGCTTAAGTTTATTAGTGCTTACTTATAAGATTACTTATACGAGCAACTGCATGGCTTTAGAATGAAAATAGAGTGCTTACTTTGAAATTTAGAACAGTTCTAAGGGAAAAAGTGAAGAGCAGACTTTGTGGAGCCGGGAATAGTTTAAACCCGTTTAAGTGGCGCTGCCCGATACTGCGCTATGCGCAAAATCGTGCAAAACCGTACAAATGCGGGTTCTAAAGCAGGGAAACTGAAAGAGATAGGAATTGACCCAGAGCGGCCAATAAGCTACTAGTTTCAGGGCTGAGACCACTCCTCCAGGGATAGTTAGGCTGCTGAAAGCTCCCCGCTCTCACTAGTGAACAGAGAAGCTTCCAACTATCCAAGTAAGGATATGGGCAACACAGGAAACTATACCACAGTCCGGAATTCAGCAAAACCTGAAATCTGGACTAATCTAGTTCAGCAAAGGTGGGAAAAGAGAATATTTTTTTTTGTTTTTTTTTTTTTGAAACAGCAGAAAAACACACAGAAAACACTGTAAATGCTATAAACAGGCTAGCGCACTTTAGTGTGTAGCCTACAACAGTTATACAATACAAAAACGTCTTAAATTGACATAAAACAAGTGCAAAAACTGTAAAAAGCAGAAGGCAAATGCAATTTAAACTTTTTAAAGCACAGATCAGTTAGAAATTCACTTTTTAGGCGGGAAAAGGCAGTCGGAGCAAAAAAACAGAGAAAAAATACTTAAATCTGGAAAAGTCTCTCTTGGGTCTCTCTGTTGCCTGTATCACTCTGCAGGACACCACAAGGAGCTGTGCGGAGTTGTATACTGGTGCAAAACTGCACAAATGCGGGTTTTAAAGCAGGGAAACTGAAAGAGATAGGAATTGACCCAATAAGCTACTAGTTTCAGGGCTGAGACTATTCCTCCAGGGACAGATAGGCTGCTCAAAGCTCCCCACTCTCACTGGTAAACAGAGAAGCTTCCTCCTATCCAAGTAAGGATATGGGCAACACAGGAAACTGCACCACAGTCCAGAATTCAGCAAAACCTGAAATCTGGGCTAATCTAGTTCAGCAAGGGCGGGAAAAGAGAATTTTTTTTTTCAGGAAACAGCAGAAAAACACACAGAAAACACTGTAAATGCTATAAACAGGCTAGCACACTTTAGTGTGTAGCCTACAACAGTTATACAGTACAAACAAAAGACTTAAATTGATATAAAACAAGTGCAAAAACTGTAAAAAGCAGAAGGCAAATGCAATTTAAACTTTTTAAAGCACAGATCAGTTAGAAATTTGCTTTTTAGGCGGGTAAAGGCAGTCTGAGCAAAAACACAGAGAAAAAATACTTAAATCTGGAAATGTCTCTCTTGGGTCTCTCTGTTGCCTGTATCAGTCTGCAGGACACCACGAGGAGTTGTGCAGAGTTGTATACAATAACAAACTTTTTAAATCACAGATTCACTAAAAGAAAACTGGCATTTTAGGCGGAATTAGTTACGACAGCAAGAAAAGCAGAAAAGTGGTAATCACTCCAAAGTCACTCTTTTGTCTCTCTGCTGCTGTAGACTCTGCAGAACACCTGCAAGGCACTTGCTGAACGGAATACAAGCGTAAAAACTGTGCAAATTAGGTTTTTATAGCAGGGAAGTGAAAGACTTAGAAATTAGCCCAAAATGGCCAAATAAACTACTAACTTCTGGGCTGAAACCACTCCTCCAGGGACAGATAGGCTGCACAAAGCTCCCCTCTCTCACAGGTGAACAGAGAAACTTCCTTCTATCCAAGTAAGGTAATGGCAACACAGAAACTTGTAACACAGCCCTGGATTCAGCAATAACCTGAAAAATGGACTATATTAGTTCAGAAAGGTGGGAAACAAGTATATATATATTTATTTCAAAAAATAGAGCAGATATAATCAAAATTAGCCCCAAAAGGCCAATAAACTACTAACTTTTGGGCTGAAACCACTCCTCCAGGGACAGATAGCCTGATCAAAGCTCCCCTCTCTCACAGGTGAACAGAGAAACTTCCTTCTATCCAAGTAAGGTATGGCAACACAGAAACTTGTAAAACAACCCTGGATTCAGCAATAACATGAAAACTGGACTATACTAGTTCAGAAAAGCGAGAAACAAGTATATATATATATATATATATATATATATATATATATATATATATATATATATATTTTTTCCCCAGAAAATAGAGCAGATACAATCGTTAATTAATCGTTCCTTATCTAGAATGAGATCAGTGACTCCAATGTGCTGTTTTACTCTGAAGAAATATATATATATGTGTGTGTGTGTGTGTCTGTGTGTGTGTGTGTGTGTGTGTGTGTGTGTGTGTGTGTGTGTGTGTGTGTGTGTCTGTCTGTCTGTGTGTGTGTGTGTGTGTGTGTGTGTGTGTGTGTGTGTGTGTGTCTGTCTGTCTGTGTGTGTGTGTGTGTGTGTGTGTGTGTGTGTGTTTATACCAATAAATTAATAACTTAAAGGAGAACAGTGGCCACAGACTGAAAAAAAAAAACATGTTTATTTCATCAACTCTTGATGTTTCCTACATTTTAGCAGTACTTTTGGACTCTATATACTTTTTTTGTATATTTTAAATGTAATTCCAGAGTCTGCCCACATGAGGTCCGGCATTTTGATTTTTTTTTAGTCTACTTCTAGGTATCCCACATTGCAATGTTTGGCTTTAAAATATTACAACATAGCCCTTAAGCTCCTGTCAATGCATTGACTTTGCATGTGTTTTTATATATACCTTGCTTTCTTTTAGTCAGTCAGGTTTAATTACTGTTTCTTGATTTTCAGTGACTACTTAAAAGACAAACAGGGATAATCACACAGAATAGTATTCTCAGCACATGAACTTTGTTTGCAATCAATCACACCAGCAAACAGCTGAAGCTTGCTACTTTAACAGATATGAATAGGAGGTGTTTAGGGGAGCGGAGATGAGTTTAAGGACTACAACTCAAACAAAAGAATGAAAATTATCTACTTTAGAAAGAAAAACGTAACAGGCACTGAGAATACTGTTCTGTGTGGTTATTCCTGTTTGTCTTTGAAGTAGTTATTCAAAAGCAAGAAATTGTAATTAAACCTGACTGACTAAAAGAAAGCAGGGTATACTTGAAATGAAAACATGTGTAAAGTGAATGCATTGACAGGAGCTTAGGGGCTATGATGTAAAATTTTAAAGCCAAATACTGGAATGTGAGATACCTATAGGTAGACTAAAAAAAAAGGTGCCAAACCCCATGTGGGCAGACTCTGAAATTACATTTAAAAATATAAAAAAAGTGTAGAGTCCAAAAGTGGTGTTAAAATGTAGGACACATCAAGACATGATGAAATAATTGGGGGCGTGGCCAAGGATGAATACAGGATAGCAGCAGATTTCTTCAGCTCCACCAATTTCATTACACTGACAGGAATTAATTACTTAAAAAATTAATTTTTGAAGTAATTTTCTTTCTAAATATGTTTGTTTTATATAGTTCTTGAACTATATCTAAAAAAGAAAGGAAATCTTAACAATATTCCTGTCAAAAATCACTTTGGAAATTTTCCTGTCAGTTTATCAGTCTGAAATGAGTTCCAGTAAGACAAATTCGCAAGACTCCAGCATCAAGAAAGAACTTCAGTCTCTGATAATTATAATCCAGCAACTTACTGCTAAGATGGATAAAATGGATACTAAAATAGACACCTTCATAGAAAAAACTACAAAACAAATAGACTTGTTACATATAGACCTGCAACAACAGAAGATCCAGATGACAGGCATAGAAGAAGCTGTGAATGACATGGAATATAGAATACAAGAAGAGGAAATCAACATTGAGTTTCTGCTGAAACAAAATACACATTTACAAACAAAGCTGGATGACCTGGAAAATAGATCTAGGCAATAACATTAGGATTTTGGACTGCCAGAAAATATTGAAGGTAACAATATTACTTCTTTTTTAACAACATGGCTCCCTAAAACTTTAGACTTACCAGAAGCATTCTCTTTTGGTATCGAAAGAGCACATAGATCTATAGATAATACTAACTCTAACAAAAACTATCCTAGATCAGTTATAGTTAGATTTTTATCATCTTTTGATAAAGAGATGGTTCTTAAATCTGCTTGGGCTAAAGCTCCTGTTAAGATTAATGAGACAACTGTGCGTTTTGACAATGACTATTCTTCCATGGTAATAGCTAAAAGAAAAGTTTTTCTGCCACTAATAAGGGAGCTTAAAAAAGCACAGTTTAAAACATACCTTCTGTTTCCTGCCAAGTTTAAAATCTTCCTTCCTGATGGTCCTAAAATTTTCGATGACTTAGACTCTGCTTTACTGTTTATCAAAAAAATAAGATTTTGGATAAAATAGAAGAAATGGAATGGGCTAGTCCTTCATTAAAGAGACTGGCAACTGAAACTTCGTGGAAGACTTCAGAGAAGAAGAAGAGACTAAAAAATAAATGATTTGTTCTAGGTTTTTTTTTCTCTCATCATTTTATTTCATTATTAATCTTTTTAAATATAGTTCCTGCATTTCCAAGAAGCAACAAATATTTTGAAAAAGATTTAATCAAAGTTATTCTCTGTGTGCAAAGAAATGTTTTGTTTCATAATTAGTCAAAATATCTGGAGATTTAATGGCAAGTTGTGATTCAACTTGTTTCTCTTTCTGAAAAGGAGAAGTAAGGTTAGTAATTTGATACATTTTTTCTTTATCTTTTTATTTTTTCTTCTCCTTTTCTTCTTTTCTTTGTTTAAACAATGACATTCTATTTAGATTATGTAGTGGGTGAAGGGTGGGGAAGGCAGGAGAGAAGAGTAATGAAAATATGATTAATAGAATAATAACATATTTATTCCTTGTAAAAAGTTTATATGTTCTTCAAATGCTATTCCTAATTATACTTTCTTGATTACACTGCTTATGCTTGTTTGTAAATAATTTGTCATGCTTTAACTAATAATAATTAGAACTAAATAATAGTAAATAATATGTTTTATTTTTAACTCTATTAATATAAACAGTAAGTAATATTTCATTGTAACTACTTCTTATAGCTTTCTCTTACATTTTTTTATTTCTGCCTTACACCCTTTTACTTTCTACTCTCTTTTTCTTTTCTTTATTAATATATAGAAATGCTTTTGATCATATAGACACAGTAAATAATAAGATTTGCATAAAAATTGAGTTGGGACAAAAATATTGAGTTTTATTACTTATTAATAATTTTGGGCTTAATTTCACTTACATAGAGGCTGTAATAACCTGTAAAATACATTGTGAAGGTTTTGTCATGTTTAGATGCTTTTACACTGCTAATTGAATGTTTGTCACTAGTTTTTAATAAGTTTCCCGCCAAAATGTTAAGAGAGACAATCTGGGATGTGGGCTGTCTCATGCACAGTATCCATGAGCTACTTCAAAAGCTTCAACTCTCAGAATTCTCACAGAGAAGCTGAAAGCAGCTAGTCTCACCTTTGACCTAGATATCACACTGACACATCACAGATTCAGCAATGACACTCTACCAGGAAATAGAAATGATACAAATGCGACTATGTGAAGGAAAATGAACTCTTTAACATCTAAATGTGAGTTATTTTATATAATTACTTAAATATCTATGTTATAATTCATAAAATATGTCAGTTATAATGAGTTTAAATGATACAGTTTCTTGTAGTAAGTAAATGTCTTATTTTAGAAGGCATAGAAAATGAAACATTTATTCAAGTGTTTTGAAAATCTACTTAACAGCAGCTTAATAATCTGTGTTAAAAACTTATGTTCCAAACATATACATTACTATAACTCATTTAATTAATCTGATTGACAAGCATAAATAATTTTATAACTCTATACTGGAAGAAATTGTCATGTGATATATTTTAAAGCAGTAGTATAGCATGGTTGTAAAATCTGGTTACTAAAATGTGTTTGCTGTACATTATTTTTTATAAAGCAGACAGATTTATTGTAGGGACAGCAAGTAAGATAGTGCTCAGTAAGGACATAACTCAGTGAGATCAGATATATATATATATATATATATATATATATATATATATATATATATATATATATATATATATATGTGTGTGTGTATGTGTGTGTGTGTGTGTGTGTGTGTGTGTGTGTGTGTGTGTGTGTGTGTGTGTGTGTGTGTGTGTGTGTGTGTGTGTGTGTGTGTGTGTGTGTGTATGTGTGTGTGTGTGTGTGTGTGTATACATATGTATATATATATATATATATATATATATATATATATATATATATATATATATATATGTATATGTGTGTGTGTGTGTATGTATGTATATATATATATGTATATATATGTGTGTGTGTGTGTGTGTGTGTGTGTGTGTGTGTGTGTGTGTATGTGTGTGTGTGTATGTGTATATATATATATATATATATGTGTGTGTGTGTGTGTGTGTGTGTGTGTATGTGTATATATATATATATATATATATATATATATATATATATATATATATATATATATATATGTGTGTGTGTGTGTGTGTGTGTGTGTGTGTGTGTATATATATATAAGTGTTTCTGAGAATCTGCATAACTATGCAGTATGATTTATAACAATTTCTATGAATATAATACTTTATTCTATTGACAATAATGAGTTTGAGTAAATGCTCATATACAAGCAATTCAAGGTTTGTTTTTTGGAAGCTGTTAATTGCATTTACATGACAGAAAATAGATGCATCTTAATATATGCAATGTCTGAATCATATTAGCCAAAGTTTTTGATTTAAATGAATGTTAGAACCTATTTTTCTCTCCTCTTGATTTCTAACATCAAGATTATTTGAATGCTATTTGAATACAAGTGTTTTATATTACATGGATGTATATAGTAGTATGAACAGTTTAAAAAAAAAAAAAAAAAAAAAGGTTTATTTTAGTTTATATGATGCTGTTTTACCAAATGTGTAGTCTTGTCTTGCTAGATAATTGAACTGAAAACTGTTAACCTCAGTTAAATATAACTAGTATTAAATTGATAAGGTGGTAGCTGAGGTACTGCTGCTTAGGGTAGGGGGTTAACTTGAGTGGTAAATACTACTCTAAGTTGGAGTTGATAACTCCAGGCTGGATGCAAGGTTTAATCCTTACATTATTTTCACTTGTTCATTGTTATTTGTATATAGTTTTGACATCCACAATATATTTTGTACATTCATTGTCACTACAAACAAAATTGAATCCTATCGAAATCCCATAAGAGATTCAATAAATACAGCTATATTTAAAGGTACACCTAAAGGAGGAGATGTAACATTACTTATCTTGTTATTTGTTATTTTGATCATAAGATTCTTAAGTTTTAAAAATGCCAAATGACATCTTTAAAAGGAATTTCTTTAAACATTAATGGATTGAATAATCCATGTAAAAGGGCAAGCCTAATAAGATACATTAATTTACATAAGGCCAACTTAGTCTTCCTGCAAGAAACCCATCTCTTGAAAAAAGATATTGATAAACTAGCCACAAACAAATATACAGTATTGGTTAGTTCAGAGCACACTCAGAAAAAAAGAGGAGTGGCTATTTTATGGAATAGAAGTATGCCCATTCCTAAAACCATTAAGTCTTATCAGGATGACAAAGGAATGTTTTGTATGGTTACAATACAAATTAATGGGAAGACTTACACTTTAATTAATGTATATTGGATACCTGGAATTGGTATTAATACAGTGAAACATCATCTTGATAAGATCATATCATTCTCTATAGGAGATATTATTTTAGCTGGTGACTTTAATTGTATACTACATGAAAGTGATACTACCACTATAGGGAAAAGAAGAATTACATCTAATGCAAAACATTTAAATGATTTTGCTAATTCTTATCATTTGAATGATATTAATAATCAGATAGATTCAAAGTCATTACCATACACCTTTTTTTCTAACAGATACAAAACTTATTCAAAAATAGTTGGATCTTTATTTCTAACCAGATGGTAACAGATTTAATTAATTCCAAAATCATTTCATGTCCTATATCTGATCATAATTCAATTGTTTTTGAATTCATGATAAAAAATACTCATAATGTTCAGATCAAAAGGATACCAGCATACTTAACTCAACTAAAAGACTATAAAGAATATATACTTTCAGAAGTAAAACATTTTTTAGACATAAATAATACTCCTGAAGTCTCCATTGTTTATGTTTGGGATGCCTTAAAATCATATCTATATGGACAAAGTATCAGATGGTATAATAATAAAAGGAAATCTTGGGATAAGGAATTGTTAGATATTCAAAGTAAATTAGACTCTTATAAACATAATAATAAAGAAAATATTATGGACAAGAAAGTTATTGAAGAAATAAACAAACTAAATGAGAAATACAAAGAAATTTTAACTCATAAAGTTAAAATAACTTTAGAGAAATACAAGTTTTTGTCTTATTCAGTAAGTCCCAAATACTTACATAGACTTAAAAATAAAACAAAAAGGTTGAATAAACAAAACCATATCAAAGAAATCTTTTCTCTAAGGAAAAAGAAGAATGTTTCTAGTATACCAGAAATACTAGATGAATTTAGAAATAACTTTCACAAAATTAACCATAATAACATTAACATGGAACCTAAAGATAAAATAAAGGAGTTTATAACCACAAACATGAATAAAAAGCTTAATAAACAACAGATTAAACTATTGGACAAGAGTATTTCATATACAGAAGTTATTACACAAATAAATAAGCTTAATTCAAACAAAGCACCGGGTAATGATGGTATTATACCAGAGATATATAAAATCCTTTCTAAAAGTACATATTCATTAATACATAAGGTTTTTATTTTGGCCCAATCTGAGTTAATAACCCCCCCATCTTGGCAATATACATTTATTTCGCCAATTTTGAAACCTAATAAAGATCCAACTAGATGTTCTTTATATCGGCCCATCTCATTACTTAATGTTGATTATAAAATGTTTATGAGTATCTTTGCTGATAGATTGAAGACAATCATTCCCAGCATTATAGATATAGATCAGACAGGCTTCATTGTAAATAGAAATACTTTTGATAATATAAGAAGAACTTTAACATTAATAGATTTTGCAAATAGGAAAAAGAAAGATTTAACACTTATTAGTCTTGATATAAGTTCAGCATTTGATTCAGTAAGTTGGGACTATCTGTTTACCTTAATGAAGTGCACAAACTTCTCAGATGCATTTGTAAATCTAATTGAGCATTTATACAAAGGAACGTTGGCTTATATTAAGGTAGGAACATATGTTTCACAAAAATACCCATTCTTAAAGGTACAAAACAAGGATGTCCACTTTCTCCACTATTATTCACTTTAGTAATGGAGCCTTGGGCTAATTTGATCAGAAACAGTACTGACATAGAGGGTTTTGAAATAGATGAAAATACAACATCCAAAATTCAACTTTTGCAGATGATGTTCTAATTACATCAGCAGGATCTAATTCTTCTATGCAGTCTCTATTTGATAAAATGATGAATTTTAAAAGTATTTCTGGTTTAATATTCAATGAAGAAAAACTAAAATACTACCTATATATACACGAAAAATATTCTCATTAGTGATTTTACTAAATATGTACCCAATTCAGGTCAGATAACTTATTTAGGTATAATACTATCTAAAGATATTAAATCTATTATATATAATAATTATAATACCTGTTTTCTTAATATACAAAATCTTTTTAATACCTGGAATAATATGTTTTTTACTATGGAGGAGAGACTTACAATTATTAAAATGATAATATTCCCCAAGATTTTATACTTAATACAATCAATAATGCTTCCACCTACAAAAATAATTATCAAGAAACTGAATACACTAATGTTAAAGTTCCTATGGGCACCTAATAGACCTAGGATTGCATTAAAGAAACATACTAATAGCTGGTCTCAAGGGGGTATTTCTTTTCCAGACTTTAATTTATATACTATCCCTTCTATTGTAAAAGTTATTACTTTATTAATAGATCAGTCATATGTCACAAAATGGAAAGATTATTGGGAGCTAATTAGTATGCACTTCATGAAAATCTCCTTAACACATAAAAATATGATTGTAAATAACTCCATGTTATGGTTACTAAAGGAATTTTGTACTTCATCTATTACACCTAAACATATGGTTTGTTACCCATTAAATATTATTATTAGTTACCGTAACTTTATATTCATGCACCCTAAGTATAGGGAATGGAATTTTATTGTATTCCCTATAATGTATACTCAGGGTATGCTTTTGTCATCTACTTCTGAAGGAACTCATTTAACTATAGATAATGATCTAAAGTACTGGTATCAGTTGATATCTGATAATAAAGTTAAAAATCTAGATTTCTTAAAACAAGAATTTGATCTAAGAGAAACTTGCTGGTTAGAGGTTCAGACCTTTAGACAACATCTCATTAATAAAATAGATCTAATGTCTATAACAGTTAAAGAATCTATTCCAACACTAATTGATTACTTGATATTAAATTTACAACATAAAGTTTCTGATAAAGATAAACTTTCATACATACATAAAATTATCAGACAAGAAACTTTTTACAGTGTAGATTCATACTGGAATTATTTCACTTCTATTAATGGGGACCCACCAAATCAACAAGATAAACAATATATATTGGAATCTGCTTATAGAACTACGTCTTCCATTGTCTGGAGACTTTATACATGGAAATTTTTACATAGATCTTTTTATACACCTTTGATGATGAATAAAATAAATAATAAAGATAATTTATGTAAGAGATGTAATGTAGAAATTAATGCTGACTGGGCTCATATGTTTTATGACTGTATAAAATTGAAAGAATACTGGAAGTCAATTAATGAATTTTGCAGGCTCTTTTACAGATAATTTCATTATTTCTAAATCTCTTATATTATTCAACACACCTGTACCTCAAAGTGTTAAAAGGTTAAGCTCCCCTTGTTATGGTCTATTCTAGCATTGGCTAGGAAAATAATAACTAGAAATTGGATTTCAGATACACCTCCTTCGTTCAATGAATTTAAAAATGTTATGAATATAGTGTGCCATATGGAAATAAACACAATTAGGACAAGAACAAATAGAAAAACATCTTATTATATTGTATGGGATAATTTACAAAATTTGTTAAAAAAATTTTAATTTCAATAACATGGTATTTTAGTTTAATTAATTGATCTGATTGTAGTGGATGTCTTTGTAAATACTTTAGTTGTTTTGTTGAATATTATAATAATACCTATTTTTAATTACTTGTATAAAATTGTTATGATATTTCTCTTATATGTTAAAACAATAAACCTGTTTTGAAAAAAAAAGACATGATGAAATAAACATGTTTTTTGTTTCAGTTTGTGGTAGGGTTGCCAGGGCACCTTCCATTGCAGCTAAAACTAGACCAAAGCCACACCCCTCCCTTCATCTGTAACCCCACCTATTTCTGCCCCTCTCCCTTCCAAGTTCTGCCCATTTTGTGACATTATTGTGACATTACCTGATGGGAATGCCCTCTTTTTCCATTCCTGATGTCCACTTTCTGACGATTTACTATGTTTCTCTGTAAAAACAGGATAGTAAATCCACCTATTTAACAAACTCTGATAGTCTGTTTCCTTCCTTGAAACAGAATACTGGAGTTTGTACAGTGTTTTCCAGACTACCAAACAATCAGTTTGATTTTCAGATATTCCTGAAAAAAAATGGATAGGTGGCAACCTTAGTCTGTGGGTGGAGTTCTCCTTTGACTGAGTAGGTATTAATAAAAAGTACTATACAGCTGTAATAAGTCAGGAAGAAAATCACTTTATCAGTGTAGTGGCCAACAAGCAGAATGTTAAAATATCAGTTTTAAGTCCAAAACACAAAAGAAAAGTTCTATTTTCCATCTAAAAGCCCACTGTTACCAGATTTCCATTTTTAAAGGTCTTTGGTTCTTAATGAATACTGGAAAAAACAGTCCTGAGTTCTATCTCCCTTCTTTGGGGAATACAGAAGACTGAAGATGATATCTTGCATATCAGTGCTGATTTCTTGTTATGCAAAAGTCCAGCTTAATTGCAGGTAGACTTGGTTTGATACCTTTTCAGGCAAACTTTATTTTTAATCACTGCAAATGGATCTGCCTTTGTGGATGGCCAGGCCGTGAAACAGTAAGATGCAATATCACGATCTTTGGTTCCTTTGGCAGTGGGTGGATATACAGGAAACGTTAGTAATATATAAGCAAAGCTAATTCAGAGTCTCTCTGCAGCTGTGTTAGCTGGGAGGCAGGTCTTAAATTTCATGGCTCCATGCATTCTGCTTTTTAATGTTTTTGTTATATACTAAAATATTATATATCAAGAGAATAGTAAGGTTAGTACACAGCAACACATGAAGATGAAATTAATGATTGCAATCAATACATCATAACAATGGCACTATATAAGCAATACAGCAATGGCATTAACAACAATAGAAATAATAGTAATAACAAATAATGGTAATAATAATCATGACTATCGATATTAGTAATATAATGGCACTATATAAGAAATACAGCTATGGCATAAACAATAGAAATAATAGTAATAAAAATAATGCTAATAATAATCATGACTATCAATCATCATCATCTCCTTTCGGCTTATCCTAGGTAGGGGTTGCCACAGTGGAACAACGGTCTGCAGAATGATTGGCAGTGTAGCTTTTTACAGTGCCGAGTTGCCAGTCTGGTGCCCAACCTTCCACAGAAGACACACACATGCACACACTCACACCTAGGGACAATTTAGAGTGTCCAATCCACCTACAGGATGTCTTTGGGAAGTGGGAGGAAACCAGAGCACCTACAGGAAACCCACGTGACTACAGGGAGGACATGCAGACTCTGCACAGAAGGCACCCCAGCTGAGAATTGAACCAGAGAACCTCTTGCTGTGAGGTGGCAATGCTAACCGCTGCACCACTGCAGCTGCCCATGACTATCAATATTATTAAAAGATATATATATATATATATATATATATATATATATATATATATATATAGTGTGTACAAAACTATCATGTTAAGTGTTCGTATTTGGTGACTGCTCTGCTTTCATGGACTATAGCTACTGTGGCCAGTACACAGTGACTGCTCTATGGTGTGCACAAGTATCCTGAGTTGTGCAAACACATATGACTCTACAAATTACCTGTAAAAGTTAGCAGTTTTGTCCCCAAACTATACCTAGAGTAGTGCAAAAGGGGACAACCACCCGGGTTGCAAGGTGTTATGGGAAGCAATCAGGAGATGCTGATCGATCAGTAGTGCAGCACTAGCATTCATTTCTACACCAACTTGTCTGAATGGTAGTGCAGAAATGAATGCCGATGCTGCTTTTGTATTAAATAAACCCGATTCACCAGAGATAAAGGTTAGTAGATTATCATATTCCCAGCCTATGGAATAAATGAACAGTACAGGTCAAACAAAATACCACCTGAAAGTTAGCCCTGATGATTGGATGGGTAGGCACAAATTTACAACAGGGTTATCATGTGTAACCCTATTTAATTTGAGAGGTGAGCACTACTGAGTGCTGTAAAAGGGTAGCAAGATATTTTATGTGTACTTATTTAAAGATCCACATGGCTAGGGATTATATGTTCCCTGTGATCACTTGTTTCAGTGATCATAATAATGTGATCCAGGAGAATAATGTGGTTGAGTCAGTACAGCCCTAATATAATTGCTGTTCAGATGATACATCTCTCAACTATACAGCATAAGAAATTATAAGTGTAGATATCAAGATGAAATGTCAGTTTTGTACTCTCCTGGGAAATGATCTCAAACTCTCTGCCTAGGAAAATAGTGCAAGGAATTTAGATACTACAGTTCTTTTGTTCCACGATGAGACTCTAGCAGATTTGATTTTGAGGGTGTCTAGTTTTGCAATTATTAGCATTTATTCATTTACTTTCTGTGATGGGGACTGTGAAAGCTAGGAACATTGTTGATTACTTAAAGCATTATATGAAAGAACACCTAGTGTTGATGGGGGCTGTTAACTATTTAACTCAGACTCGGATATTACATCCAATGCCCCCTTTTGATGCATAGTACTTCTTACCTAAAGGTGCTTTCTCCATCTTGGAAGCAAAGCTTGTCCCTTATAAAAGCTGGGTAAGGACTCAAAATTACCCATTAAGAATCACCACATCTCTCACTATTAGATGTAGATTAAAAAAGGTTAGTAGTTCAGCAGTGTTAATATGGACATCACTTTCAGCCTCATCTTCCAAGGGCTATTCGTGCTGATCAGGTTGGCTTTGTCAAGGAGAGGCATGTATGGCAGAGAACATTTTGGGTAACATAATGGTTAAAATATATTAAACTGTAGAGAGAGATATACAGAACAAGTTATTATTGTGTATACCAAAGGGCCTTTGATTTCATGCAGTGGCTGTAATATCTTCTCTGCTTGTCCCTGCCTGAGACTCCTTGTAATGCATGTCAAGCCATTTATCAAGGATCTATGGCCAGTGTTCATTTGTTTCAGAACAATTACCTATTTTAAGACGAGTCACTTGAATTTTGCTTTTTGCAGTATCTATGTAATATAATCACCACATGGGTAGACCTTGAGAGGGCTGTTTCAAAATGATACAGATGATTTTTGGGGGATGTGCTTTCCAATCCAGAATGATTTTTAAGGCTATGTATCTGAGAGACAGAGAGAGACTTAGAGGACAGGGAATTCAAACAGGTCCTCAGATTCCTTTTTATGTGAATTTGTCTACAAAATGGGGCTACCTTTCCTGAAAATGTTTACATAAATTGATGTTTACACCAAGGAAAATCAAAGCTTACGCTCTCAAACATATGAGCGGTACAGGAGATGCAGTGACAGGGCAGAGGGCTGCTGGAATCATTTCATCTGAGAGTGTCAGGGATTACAACTATTTTGGCAAGGGATTCAGTAGGATTGTAGGCAGTGTTTTGAGGAAGAAATATCATTTGGCACCAGCCTTGTTGTTTATAGTGCACTTTCCTATTTTTCTAGCAGTGGCCAAAAAGGTAATTACAAGAAACTGGAAATCTGAGTGCAGCCCAAAGTCTCAGAAATGTTGAAGGCTGGTTGATCAGATCCATAAAACATATCTGAGATAGGTAAAGTGCAGATATGCTGAGTACAATATGACAAGTAAATTGCCATCTTTTGAAAGGATAATAAAGAAGTTGGTTAGCTCTTAAAATCTTAGAAACTCTTACCGAGTCCTATTCCTTAACTATAGTGCTTTCTTCTTTGTTTAACCTGAATCCTGGGTAAGGCAGTTTATGCTTAACTATAGCTGATTTTGCTTTTCCTTACTCCCTCTCTTTCTCTTTTGGATTATATGCTACTAATATGAGATGTGCTGAGATTATTATATATAATTTTCAGACAGTGTGAGGTTATTAAAGATAATTTTTCAGATTTAGTGTTGCTGTTATAGTACTGTTCTTCATTCTAGCAGTATTTACTGTGATATGTTTTCTTGAATTTATATGCATTTAATTAATCTCATTTGTGTTTAATATTGGATATTATTTATCTGTGGTGACTTTAAATAAAGTTGAACAAAAAGCAAGTGTAATGATACCTGCTAGTATTATGTAAACCACTGTTTAAGTAAATGCAGATGACATAATTCACCTAGTCTGTGTATCATGAGAAATTTATGTACAACATCTCTGCATCAGTTTATATAATAAAGCAATATAAACATAAGTCGGAAAGGAACAATTCACAGCCATTTCCATACACTGCTTGCACTTATGCACAAAGTAACAGTCCCAAACCTCTAACAGTTAGCATTATTCAAGTTATGTAAAGCTATACATGCAGTATATATACTATTGCCTCATTCAGCAGGTTTGGAAAAATAGATGACCACTGTCTAAACTATGTAATTGTTGATGACTTTGGAAAAGTTCTGTCCAATCACCAAAGCCAAAGTGCACAAACTAAGCTCAAAAAACAAAAAGCAACAAGCGTGTAAAAATGTTGGTAGCCTCTTCAATCACCGACCAGCATGTACATAAAATAACTTTATTGTAAGCGCTTTTGAAGGGATTTGTGTCCCAACTTCATCAGACAAAGATACAATTAAACAAACACACCTTATATATACCTTAGAGAAGTGTTAAACAATCCATTATTCAATTAATCAATCATTATGCAATACATTAAAAGAATCCGTATTTAAAATAAAAGTGCATTAATAAATATTATGCAAGCACTTTTAGCATTCGTACACCAACAACCTGTTACTAATGCTATTATAAATAAATTTATTATAAATACTTTAAATATGTAAAAAGTATGTATAAATAAAGAATAACATCAATATTATTGAGCAAAGCACAAATACTTTAAAACAAAATTATTAAAATTATTGAAATGTTTATATTACAAATACTACTAAAATACCCATGCATCATCTACTTAAAGCCTTAAGCTTTAAAACACTTTTGATTGAAACATGTTCATTTAACCCAGGTAAGATATATGCCGAAGTCCTAATCTGCCATAATAATTCCTGTTCTTCCAATAGTAGCTGCCACGACCCCCCTCTTGGGTCTGAACGAATTTGTTGCAGTACTGTGAAAGCAAACCTGTGGGTTGGATACTCCACCACATGCCTTGCCAAGGCATTATTAATGTCAGCCCTACCAATGCTATAATTATGTTCATATATTCTTTGTTTCAGCTTTTGTTCAGTTTTCCCTATATAGTAAGAGGGACATAGATCACAGCATGCAACGTAAACTACTCCTTTAGAGTCACAGTTAAATTTACCATTTATTTTATACATTCTGTCCTTGATTTTCATGGCAGCACCTACTTTAATAAACTTACATTGTGGGCAGGCCCTACATTTCCTCATACCCAATGGTTCACGTTGTGTGCATTTAACCATCTTATTACTGTTACTTTCTGACATACCTTTAAGGTTCAACCCTCTCCTGTAGGTGAACCCAGGTCTAATACCCAGTGTTTTGCAAATCATTTGATCCTCCAAAATGATTGCCCAATTTTTAACAAGAATTTCTTTAATTCTCATGAAATCTAAGGAGAAGGTGAACATAAAATTCAAATATTGACAATCCATCTTTCTTAATGACTCCTCACTCTGTGTGTCATTATGAGCCAAAACATTAGTGCTATTGTTATAGACATTGCCTGAAAGAAGTGGCTTAAAATACCCTGACTCCCTCTTTACCTTCACCTCAAGGGTGATGTCAGTCAAGAGTCTATCTGGATAACCTCTTCTCAGAAACATGGATTTCAATTTCTCACATTCTTCATGAAAATCCATGTCGTCGGAGACCATTCTTGCTGCCCTTACAATTGGCCCTTAACAACGGCCTTCTTCTGGTGGTAAGGGTGATTGCTTGAGTAATGCAAGAATGCGTTGGAATAAGTAGGTGTAGCCTTATACTGTCCCATAACCATATCTTTAGTCACCTTGACATCTAAATATGTAATGTAGTCTGTACCTACATTATATGTGAATTCAAGGAAATCTGTCATTGCTGTGATGCTCATTATAAAATTTTGTATAAGTTCTGCCTCCCCCTTCCATACCAGGCATATATCGTCCTGGTATCTAGTGTACCACAGGACATTCTCCTGGAACATACTGTTTGTAAATAAGTAGTTTTGTTCCCAATGTGCCATGACACTATTGGCAAAGCTTGCACCACAGGGTGAACCCATTGCCACCCCAGTATTTTGTAAAAAGATTTCCTTGTTAAACATGATATAGTTATTTGGTAAAACCAAATCAAGCAAAGTCTCAACCAAATAAACCTTGTTATCTTCAGCCTTTTTATAGAGCATGAACTCCCTAGTCCATGCTATCTCTGTGGTCTACAGGATGACCGTATACACATCTTTGACATCAATAGTCAGAAAGGTAATATTATCACTGTATTCTAGTTCATTAATGCTTTCCAAAAAGCTCCAAGAATCCCGACAAATCTGTGGCTCATCACTAATCATAGGTTTCAGAATATTATCTATGAGTTTGGCACATGCATATGTTATGGAGCCTCTTCCGTCCACAATAGGTCTAAATGGTGGATCCAGAAGACTTTTATGTAACTTTGGAGTGCCAAATATTGTCGGGATTCTAGGAGCTAACATTGACAAGTACTGAAACATGTCTATATCTATCAACCCTTCCAAAAACAGGTCATCCAACACACCTTTAATTCTTTTATAAGCTGTGTTAACTTCATTAACACTAGCATGAGTGTATGCATCTGAGCCAAGGTAGTTACGCATCTTTCTTTCATATACTGTTTGGTCCATAAAAACTAAACCCCCTCCCTTATCAGGTTTCATGACTCTGATATTACACTGGTTCAGCAGCCCAATGAAGTCCTTTTCTTCTTCACTAATGTTGGTAACGCGCGTTTGCCTACCGTCCCTCCCATCTGACAACCTTCTCAAATCGACTTCGCACATTTTCTCAAACATGCTTAAAGTAGGCTGTAGTGGGGGATTAAAAACACTGGATACCCTTAAAGTGTTAGTTAAAGATGAATTGACTCCCATCAACACTGCTAAGTTCAGTTTAAGCACATACAACTTCAGCAGGTTTGGAAAAATAGATGACCACAGTCTAAACTATGTAATTGTTGATGACTTTGGAAAAGTTCTGTCCAATCACAAGCAGGAACTTCGTGATGAAAACTCACGAGACCTTATCTCTAATGGCATTGGTAATGATGAAACAATTCATGCAGGCCTGGATAAAGTATGTAACCAATTTAAAGTGTCACAAAAGACTTCTGCAACACATCAACAGCCTTATACACTGGAAAGCCACAAGTAAGTTAGATTTTGTATAGATGATGCTTGACTATTTACCTTAATTATCAGACAACTAGAATACAAAGCAAATTATGATCATACATAGATCACAGGAAATAGAATTGTTGTGCGTAATAAAAATTGAAGTTAAAAAAAATTCACAAAATGGGCTGTTTCCTCTCCAGCACAAAATCTCATTTCAGTTTTTCTCAGGCAGAAACAACGCACAATATGGTAAGCATCAGATGAAAGAACACATGCTTCCAGAGTCATAAAGAGTTTCTATACACGTTTTAGCTAAAAATTTCAGAAAAAATTTAAATACATCAGTAAAAGTCACTTACATACCTTTTGTATAAACATGTCAAGTAATACTTCTATAGTTAAAACACCAGTAAACGTTTGGTTTAAAGTTAAAAATTTGGTAAAGCAGTCTAAAAAATGCATTCCAGAAATGTTCATTTAAAGTTAAAAGTTATCAGTTCAGGAATGTTACAACTTTCCAGATGCAAAAGGATTAAATCACAATAGGACACTGCAACAGATACACTATCTCATAATTCGCAGAATGAGTCAGCTTCTGTCAGTAATTGTTTACAGTTTTCAGACATCAGTGTAAATGCTACAGTACATGTAATTCAAGATACTGAGTTAAGTCACATTACAATTTCAAATGCAGATGTTCAGAATATACAAGTAATTCAAAGTACAGAATTAAGTTGCAGTATTGCACATACAGACGTCAATACAGTCAACATACATAACATGCAGGCAATGTCTGAAGTTCACTTTACAAATGTTCAGAATGCAATCAATTCTAGTTTCTTGTTTTCAGAAACTAGTGCAAATATTGCGCTGAGGGGGGATAATAGGGATCAGAGTGCAGATTTTGATCAATCTGATAAAGTAAATGATATACAGATTCCAGAGCAAAGTAAAGAAGACAGTTCTGTAAAAAAGGATTTTCAACTTATCTATAAAGGGTGTGGCAGTCCTGCACCAAACCAGAACATTTATCTGTCATTGTTTAAGGTTAAAAGAAATGACAATATTTCATTGTTTACAAAAAATGATGTAGTAATGTACTGATTAATACAGACAAATCAACTTCAGTTACAAATAAACTTTTATTAGAGGACACAAATCCAGTTTTGTCTGGATTTAATGGGTCAAATATTACAGTAGTTAACAGTTTGAAGTGCAACAGCTCATAGGTTCATAGGTGTTTAGTAGGCTAAAGACCACAAGGGCCTTTTTAAGCCTAGCCATGGATCCTAAATCTCCCTTGATAAGGGAAAGCATGGGCTTGGGAGATGAACCATTTACAGGTTACCTATTTGCATTAGACACATAGGTGCCAAACCAGGGATGAATTTCCAGTTTCCCATCCAATTGTCTAAGTTGCTCTTGAATTGGGTTAAGGAGGAACTCTGCTTCACATGGATGGGGAGCCTGTTCCATAGATGGGTTTAGTCTCTGGGATACATACCTATCTCTCCAGCAGGTCCTATTTATATCACAGGCAAGGTTTAGGTCTTTAGAATGGATAATTCTGCTACTGTTTGTTTTGTGGATATGCAGGAGGTCCATCAGAGTGGGGTCTGACAGGGCCCTGTATAACAGGCATAGGTCTCCCCTCAAAAGCCTGTAGGAGATAGAATACAGGGATAGGGCCTTGAGGTGGTCTGCATAGGAAATATTACTTACACCCTGGATTCTTTTAGTGAGGAACCTCTGTGAATGTTCCGGTTGTTGGATATGCCTGGTTAGGTACATACCAAAGAGTGCATTGTACTCAATGATAGGCCTTATGAATGTAGAATACAGTGGAACAATGACTTCCTTGGACGTAGATGCCATACCTTCGTTTATAAGCTGCAAAACATAGAATGATTTCCTCACCACTGTAGACACATGATGATCAAAGGCTAGATTACTATCTATGTGTGTCCCTAAGTCCCTGACTACTGGGTCAACTCTAAGGGGTGTGTTGTCAATATGATAGTTACCAGGAATGGATGACTTCCCAAAGGATACTATTATGCCTTTCTTGGCAATTAGTTTTAGTCCATGGCTCTAACACCAGTTATTTGTCTGTGTCAGCACCTCCTGGAGACCATTTCTGTCAGTGTGAGATTCAATGACAGCTTCTAATTTGCAATCATCTGCAAATTTAGTCAGCCAGAGACCACTGACATTGGCCTTGACTTCTGAGAAGTAAATGCCAAAAAAGAGCGGTCCAAGGACTGATCCCTGAGGGACTCCACTTGTGACTGGCCTCTTTGTAGAGGTGGACTCCCCTATTCTAACTTCCTGGGTCCTGTCTGTGAGCCAGTTGGCTTTCCACTGTGTAACATATGGGTTTTTACTTAACCTCTTTAGTTTGTCAACAGTGCCTGAGCAGGGTATTGTGTCAAATGCCTTGGCCAGGTCAAGGTAAGCAGTGTGAATGATTTTGCCCTCATTCATTGCTTTGTTGACCTTCTCAAAGAAGTCCACCAGGCTGAGTAGGCATGATCATACTAGGTATTGGCATGTCATTAAATGTATATGTTGTTTTAGACTTCAGTAACAAGATTTTATGGAAAAAAAAAATGCTACAAAATGTACAGCAGTTCCCATAGATGATAGTTGTAAGAATGTGCATGTAGTAGATTGTGAAAAATGTACAGAATTTAAAGAATTGGTTACACAGGAACATGAAGATTTATAGGTTAAAGATAAAATAAATTCCAGTTCATCTGACACAGCTGAAGTGCTCAGAAAGACGTATTGGGTGTGGCAAGTTAGAAAAAAGGTAGCCGTACACATTTTATGTTGTGTAGGGTATACTAGAAATGACTATCAAGTTAATTTGTGGGATAAAGGGTTTTCGGTTACAGATTTTGCAAATTATGGTAGCAAAGTGGTGCAATGTATAAATAATATCTTGATACAGACAGAGACAAAAAGACATCCACAGATATTAAATGATCTTTTGCTAGTTTACAGAATGTAAAACTTAAAGTCAATGCTACATTTTAGAAGTGACAGTACAGATAAAAGTTCAGATCCCATGAAAAAAAGAATGCATCATAAATATGTGTCATTAAAGCCACAGGTTCAGATCTTATGTTATACTTGTATAAATGGCAGACAAGTAAAGTTCCAAAATTAGATCAGTTCCACTCTAATAATAAATGTGTATACTATATGAAGAAACTTCACATAATTATATAAAGGACGGACAAGCAAACTTCCAAAATTAGATCAGTTCATACTATAGAAAGATTGTATATATTTCATGTAGAAAGTATAGTTTATCAGATTGCAGGCCAGCTCAGTGAGCTGAATTAAAGACAGTACTGTATGCAAAAAAAAAAAAAAAAAAAAAAAAAACAGTATGGCAAAAATCAATTTAATATTTTTAGTGATAGTTTATGCAGTTACAGTTCTTACTTACTTCTTATTTAATTCTTGCAGCATTCAGGAGTACTGAAAAGTTAAATGATGCCAACTAAAGAAACGGCTATGGTAAGACAGTGGGTGGAGTATCAGACACAGAACAGTATGTTAGGACCTGCGGGTCATGACAGTAAATGTAAAATCTTCAACGGTTAACATTAATTTTATAGAGGTGCAGAAATGGAAAAAATGTTTAAATATTAATAGTGTTAAATTACTACTTTAGTTTAATTTCAGGTTATGACAGGAAAAAAGAATGCCACTGAGGTTTTCATTTAATTTAATAATAAGGTTACAGGCCCTTACACTTCACTGTAGTACATTTTCAGTTCAGTTGCAGATTTGCAAAAATGTATTTATTAGTAACATTAGTTTAGTTCACTATAGTACATTATCAGTTTGCTTAAGATTTACAAGAATTTATGTTTATTTCATTCAGAAAAATGTAAATAATGTCAGGGCAACAAGGAATGTATTTATTAGTAACATTGGTTTAGTTCACTATAGTACATTATCAGTCTGCTTGCAGACTTAACAAGAATTTATTAGCAGCGTATGTTTATTTCATGCAGAAAAATGTAAATAAAGTCAGGGCAACAAGCAATACTATGAGTTTGTAATTATTAAAGCTGCAAATGTTATTTTAAGGACCTGATACTGTTTATTGTACTTTTCAGAAATAATTTCCAGAATTGATTTTAAATACAGTCAAAAATATCAGTCATCCAGCCTTGCACAAGAAATGGAGAAGGGGAGGTTTGGAGGACCTAAGACAGACTGCTACATGTGGACATTAAAACCAGCCTCCAGTACCTCAGCAGTGACTGGGACAATGCAGAGTAAGGCTTAAATTTGACAAGAGCTGTGGTGCACAAATCAACTATCTACAGAAAATATGTTTCACTTATTTCTTCAATATTTACATAAATGTTCTCATGTTTTCAGACAGTTGTATAACAGCACCTGTTTTAAGTTTATGTTTTTATCTATGTTTAGACAATACTGACTAAAAATAGTACTGATAGTTTAGTTTCCAGAATATAACATTTACCAGCTTTCAGTTATGCTTTCATCTGTGTTTAGGTAACTCTGGCAAAAAAATATTCCTTTAGTATTAGTTTAATTAGTTTCCAGAATATACATAGTTATTTTTAATGTTCAATATAAATATATATCACTTTAATGTAAATTTCAGTCAAGTTTCAGAATATGACATTCATACTCAGTTACAACATGCAATTTTTCACATGATTCAGTCATTAGTTTAAGGGTAAAGTGACAGAATTACATTATTCAGTCATGAGTTAAGGGTAAAGTGACAAAATTATTTATAACAGGCTTATTAAAATAAGTTATCTAAAGTATGTGTAGTGATAGCTATTCAGTATACTCAAGGCATAACAGGGCATGCTTAATTTGTTAATTAATTTACAAATTACAGTGCACTTTACATAATTATTGTCCATTAGTCAGAAAGTTAAAAGGACACTGTCAGAGGATGCAAAGGTATAGATCTGAAAAAAAAAGAAAGCATAGGTTTTAGAAAAACTGTTATGGCTCATAAATATTTACATGAACTGTCAGAGGATGCAAAGGTATAGATCTGAAAAAAAAGAAAGCATAGGTTTTAGAAAAACTGTTATGGCTCATAAATATTTACATGATATTTAAGACATAAATTTAGAAGGCAGACATCTATTATAGCACATAGAGGTAAATAAAATAATTAACAAATCTAGCTGAAAATATACAGACACAAATTAATACAATATATGGTAATTTTGCTTCACAACCAGTTATAAAGGTATCCCTTTAGTGCCAGTTTCAATTAGTCTTCAGAAAATAGTCATTGTGCTTGAAAGGCTTATAATAAAAAATGGACTAAATGGTACAATGTTTGAGTATTTAAATATATGGACAACAGGGAAATGTTTGATTTGCTATAAGAAAGAGACATCATGATACAATAAGGCACCAGTTCATAAGGTAGGAAACATAGGCAAAAGACAGTGTAATTTTACTAAAACAGCATACAGAGATAGGGAAGAAAAATAGGCAGGGATAACAGTTTGTACTCTGACTAATTTAACTAAAGACTCACAGAGACAGGTTGGGAATGTGTCTCCATGCTGTTTCTGGAACAGCAAGGTTAAAAGAATTACCTGGCCTAATCAGTTTAGAAACCACAGAATTAAAAGATACTGATTTTCAGAATAATGTTCAGGTTTTAAATATATCACTCATACATCGGAACTTAGACTTAAAGACTCTAAAGACTATGAATCTAGGTAATGGGAAAATTGCTGGAGCAGGTATATTTCCTGCATATGGAGCTGTTAAAGCTATTTGGGAATTATGTAAAGAACATCACTATCTATCAGGACACGTCTGCAGATTATGAGTGAGGTGACAGAAAGCTCATATATTAAATCCAGATTACAGTAGCTAGTAATACAGATATGCAGTAACTACAAAAGTTCACTGTAAACTTTTGTCAGGGGCCTGAGAGGAAGCTGTTAGACTGAGAGTTTTCACTTTAAAGTAGCTGTTAGGCATAAGGTAGTACAATAGTCCTAAAAATATAGTGTCAGACTTGTTTTCATGTATGTATTCAGTTTCAGGGAAAGACAGTTCAATAGAAAGGAAAAGATAATCTTGCTGGCTAAGCATGAGATGTGCAAAAAACAGAATGTTGTTTTCTCAAGGGAAAGGTATGTGTACTTGCAATGGAATGCTAGATAAAGAGGCACGTGCAAGACAAGGATTGGAAACCAAGGCTAAAGAGGCTTGTACAGGGTTTTTGGCATTATTAGAATATAATTCAGACTCATTCAGGGAAGGCAGTAGTTAGCTTTTGGACTGATATGTAAAAGGGTCTTTACAGTACAGACACTCAAGCTTGAGTACAGAGGTCAGGTCAAATATCTATACTATTCAGGAGGAAAAAAATGTTTCACTAGATATTATTCAGGAGAGCAGAAACTTTGGATATATTTATGAGCATTGTTCTTGTTATCCAGCCTTTCAGAATTTCTACAGGCTACTATTGTTTATCAGCCTGAATTGAAGACATTATTTAGATAGTGTTAACATCTAATAAAGCATTATTAACTGAACTACAGTGTTTGCAGAATTCATTCTAAAAACATACAAAAGACTTGGCCCATAAAGGAGAGACTGGCACCTGTTCAGTACAGGTTTAAATAATTAACAGATAAGGAATTTAATTCCAGTCTCATTTCAGTTGCTTCCAATTAATTCCAGTATAATTACAGTCTTATCAGTTCTTACATACAGTATATACTTAATGTCTTCATTCTTAAACAGAAATAGTCTTTCCCAGGATAACCTCTGTATGGCTAGAGTATTTATTGATTGAGAGGGAATGAGAAAAGAACCTTAAACCATGAAAAGCTCTCCGATAAGGAATTGTTTACAGACAGAAAATCAGAAAATGTAAGCAAATACTGGCAATGAAAAAAAAATATATATGACTATGTTGCTTTTTGTAATAACTAAATAAGTGTGTGCATGTATGTGCATTTGTGCATCTGTGTGGGTGCATGTGTGTGTGTGCATGTGCGTGTGTGCGTGTGTGTGTGTGTGTGTGTGTGTGTGTGTGTGTGTGTGTGTGTGTGTGTGTGTGTGTGCGAGCATGCACACGTGCGTGTATATATACGTGTGTGTGTATGTGTGTGTGTGTTTGTGTGTGTGTGTGTGTGTGTGTGTGTGTGTGTGTGTGTGTGTGTGTGTGTGTGTGTGTGTGTGTGTGAAAATATGTGAGGGTCTTCTTTATGATAAAATATCTTCTGTTGCAAATTAAGGGAACAAGCATTTTGTTGAGTAGCAAAGCAACAAGTTCCCTAATCAAAGACAGCAAGATATTTCATTTATCATTCCGACAGACTCTGCATATTCCATTTATTCTTTTTATGTATTCCTTTTTTATTTATATTACTATTTCCAGTTCATTCAGTGGAATGTTATCATTTTGTAAGTTTTGTGTCAAATATGGCTTTAGGTTACATACCCTGCTATGTATTATAGATTTAAGCTACGTTTTAGTGTTTTTAGTTTTATTTGTACTGCTGATGTTTTGTTTTAGAACTATAGTGAGGGTTATGCTAATTTATACTATATTTATAGTTCTGTTATATATCTTAATTAATCTGATGTTATTTAATGTAGAGTTTTAGGCTCAGGCCCATTTTGATGGTAATGCTGTTTTCCAGTTAGCCATCTGCAGCTGTGATTTTAATTTTTTAGTCACTTAATTCATTTGTTCCGGTTTCACAAAATTCACTTCTGAGGGACTGTTACTTTAATGTTCCGTTCAAATTTTGATGAATTCATTCCTAGAGATATGAAATGCTGCTTCCTTTTTTGGTGTTTTGGGTATATATTTATACAAACATTGTGTGATATTGTTCTCTGGAGGAATGGGACTGACTTATGGTGACTGATGAGACAGAATACTTCCTTAAATGTAGAAATGTCAGTAGTTGTGTACTTCATTAGATGTGTGGGATTTATCACAGTTTTGTTTAACAGAGTGGAACTCTTAGCTCCTTTTACATTCACCGCTTCCTAATAAGAGTTGCATTACCTCATATTGGAATGGAGGTCTCTTTGTGCTTTAGTTTAGCTTAGTTTAAAAGGAAGAAACAAATTTGTTTGATTTGGAAATCACATTAGACCCATAATAGCTCTGAACTAAGTTGGTGTTGCTGTTTTGTTTTTGTTTTCTGCTTGGATTTGAAAACCTCTAATTGGCACAGATATCCAAATCAAAATTCATATATTTTTCCTCTTCCTTCTGGGTTATGGAATCAATGAACCACTTTCAAATCTGATGTAGCGAAGAATTTTCTATGTGTACTATAGAAGAGAACATACAGTGTGCTTTCTCAGAGAGTGAAAGCTAAATCTATATTAATCTGCATGTGTGTCATTTTCAATTATTGGATGATTTTAGTGATACTGCTGCAGTTAGATCATTCATTTTTGTAAAAAGTTATAATTTGTCTAGTGTCACCCATCTGTTTAGGATATTTTCTTTATTTTCCCTGTACACTTATTTATTTAAATTTGACATTTTATATTTTATCTGATTTTTCTTCTAAGTAAATGATTTTATTTATTCATTTAAAAATCTTGTGACTAGTGTCTTATTTATTTATAAACAATAGCCAAATAGGATTGATATGACTTTTGGTATCTGTCCTTTTTTAAGAGAGACCATTTTGTGATAAGCTGCTTTAATCTGATATATTGTTTGGCTCACTTAAAGAAAGTTTGATAACTTAGATCTTAATACTAGTTTAGTCTAGTTGGCCATAGCATGTACAAAGGAGACACGAAAGTAAGATTCTGTCACAGGAGAGATAACAGTTGGTGTGTGTGTGTGTGTGTGTGTGTGTGTGTGTGTGTGTGTGTGTGTGTGTGTGTGTGTGTGTGCGTGTGTGTGCGTGTGTGTGTGTGTGTGTGTGTGTGTGTGTGTGTGTGTGTGTGTGTGTGTGTGTGTGTTTAAAAAATTGTTTGTTTTTAAGTTTTAGTTAAGTTTGTAACTACTGCTTACATTAGAAGACATTGGGCTCAGACAGAAGTGGGTGAAACACTGGAAAGACATTCCACCAGATTCTGTAAGCCCTGCACGGTATGTAGGACTAATGCAGGAGCTCCAGCAGGCAATATGTCTGCCGTGCGATCCAGGAATAATCTGTAGAGACGTGCACGAGCGCTCCTGCACGGACTCAGCCCCTGTATGCAAATTACCCCATTTGCAAGAGAAATCCATGAAATTAGGTGAATCTGTGATCCACTGAATAGAAAAAATTCCGTTGAGTCCTACTACTACGCTATCTTCTCTGTAAAACAACGAAAGATACAGAGGGAATGCAGTGCAGGCTCCAGATAAACAATATTTATTGCAAAACAACTCGCTGAAAAAAAGTTTTTTTTAAAAATGGTTCCAGACCAATACATCAATGTGTGTACATCCAAAATAAAACTTCAAAGTTGGACAAAAAGTTAAGCGCTTTCACCTACATAATGTAGGCTTCCTCAGAACTAAAGTATACAGGTGCTGCAGTGTTTATATAACTTTTTTGGCGCCAAGAATTAGTGACAGCCCTTAACATCACATTGCTCCATTATTTGTATATAACTCTGAATCTGTGCTCCAGGAAGATGGAAACCGGCCGTGCAGGACTAGTGTAATCTGCAGAAATGTACTCCGCCAGTAACGGAGTACATTTCTGCAAATTACAAAACTGAGCCATGACAGCTCCAAATAAAGAGTGGATATCATGTAGAAAGCATGCCAATGGCCAAGTATAAGGCCATTGGCATGGAAAACACATGCAAAGTTAAAAAAATCTACTTTTTTTTTTTAGCCGATTTCGGCTGTTTAAGCGTAGGGCAGCGGCGCACAAACGGTATCATGAGGAAAATAAGACAAAAAAAAAATAAGCATTCTAACCAAAATCACTATCTTGCTATTATACTCAATGGCAGGCAGAAGACAACATGGCCAGTGACTAGTGGTTGCTAAGGGGGAGGCTCAGTGTGGGACATGTAACTATGCATTAGCAGGCAATCCTATGCAAATGAGGGGAATGATACTGAATTCCAGATTTCCCCTGCATGCTAGTCAGCACCCAACAGTGTAAGAGCAGGAATAGCTTGGTGCAAACCTAGGAGTTAGCTGACATCATATGGGGTGCGTGCCAGGCATACTGTAAGCGGATTGGAGTCTTGTGGCTCAGGTTTGCTCCTAGCTTAACACAGCTAGGCAAGGGGGTGTGTCTGAGGCCGCCTAGCACTCTTTACATTGCCTAAGCGGGTGTGCACGCCACACAGCGGGTTTAAAGGAAAAAAAAGTAAACCAGGAAATAACAGCCCTGTGCACATTTCTGCACTGTGTTTGTGTGGCGCGCCCCTGGGCTTAAACAAGAAGGCAACTGGGAAGGGAAAACAGCAGTAGGAAAGTAATCTAGAAGAACTAGCATAGCTGGCAGGTGAAATGTATCAGAATCAGCCAATTATACTACAGCTGACCAGCCCAGCCCAGAACACTACTATAAACTATGCAAACACCTTTCCCTCTGGTTTTTCCCATACTCTACACCACTGGTGTATACAAGTGGGGAAGTTTTAACAAACAAAATAACAAAATTATAGGGGCTGCAATAGCTATCAAACAACAACATGTGAAAGAGGCTGAGGGTGGTGAGGATGTGAATGCTGTCGACCAACCCACAGTGAGGAGATGGAGAAGACTGTACAGACCCAGTGTAACCTACCAGGGGCTACATGAGCTGGAGATAGTGGAGTGCTATAGGGTGGACAGGGACCTCTTACAGCAAATTGTTGAGCTGTGCCGGCCATGCCTGACACACAGAACTAGCAGAGGGGAACCCATCCCAGTGGATACCAAGGTATGTGTAGGCCTAAGAATATTAGCTACAGGTACCTTCCAAAGGCCAGCTGGGGATATGATGGGGATCTCACAGGCATCAACATCCAGGGTACTCCATCAGTTCCTGGATGCCATGTCAGCACATGCGGGTGAGCACGTATATTTCCCCAACACCCATGAGACGTTGGCCAGCAATATGCAACTGTTCCACCAAATAGCAGAATACCCTGAGGTAGTGGTTGCTATAGACTGCACGCACATATGCATCAAAGCACCACCCGGTGAGTGGGGTAGGGTCTACATCAACCACAAGGGCTTCCCTTCCATCAACTGCCAGGTCGTGTGCAATGCCCAGGACATAATAATGAATGTGTGTGCTGGCTGCCCTGGAAGCTATCACAATTCCCACATCTGGCATCTGACGCAGCTGTACCAGAGATTTGCCAATGGGGACATCCCTTACGGTCAAATAGTGGGGGATGCTGGTTACGCTCTAGAGCCATAGCTGATGACACCCATCAGAAATGCACACACACACACCCGAACAAGAACTCCATAATGAGGCACACGCACAGACCAGAATCATAATAGAGCATGTGTTTGGGATGCTCAAGTCATGGCTCCAATGCCTGGACACATCCGGTGGAGCCTTGCAGTACTCACAGCTACATGTACCCAAATTGTCATTGTATGTGCCATGCTACACAATATGATCCTGCAGAAACAGCTGCAGCAGGAACAGCATGGGGCAGGACCATACAGCCCTCCACCATTGCCAAGGCGTGCACAGGCACAGAGTGACTCGGAGGAGGAACAACCTGAGCCTGCCCCAGTAGGCAGAAGGAGGCATGCCCAGTATGCCCTGGCCTTGGCAAAGAGGAAATGCATAGCACATGCACTGACACAGAAGGGACCCAGGGAATGACACCTCTCTCTGACTCACACATACATTAAAAGGGATGTCAAACATGGCACTACCTGTGCTCAACCATGTGTAGGGAGTGTACTATGTGCAACTGACATAGGCAGCCCTACAGCACCACCCTCAATACTGGTACACCCACAAGGTAAGTCACTCAACCTACCAACTGCCAAATGGAGTAGTATGTGTTGTTACCTGTATCTATGACATGGATGTGAGTATGCAAGGGAATCAGGTGGCTGAATGGTATGCCAGAAGATAGTAGGCACCTATAGTGGCAACATGAGATCTGTAACAAATACTGGTGTCACCATAGTAAGCCAGTACTACACAGGGCAACAAAACCCACTGCAGGAAATATGCTGGGCCACATGTGTGTCCATATGACTCACATATGCCAGTCAGGGAGGTTCACATACCCAAAAACAGTCTCAGCCAGCAGGACAGGTGTAGACAAACACAAACAAAGGCTGTGCTATGGCCACTGAATGATGCCTACATGTAACCCCCCCCAGGCCTACATAGACAGACTACAGCAGGTCAGGCAGTGGGATGTTAGTTCTGAAAGGTAGGAAGTCAGAAACTAATATGTCGGTCAATCAAACCTAAGACCTGTAGTACACTGATATGCCTGTAGTCAGCATGATAGTTAGAATACAGAATGAAATGGAGTACCTGACATACCAGTACAGTCATAGCAAATGTGTACAAGTGTCAGGTGTGCCCCCCACCCTATGTAGAAATGTAGAAACAGTCAGGTGTGCCCCCCCCCAATCATGTGTAGAAATGTAGAAACAGTCAGGTGTGCCTTCCCAATCCTGTGTAGAAATGCATAAATAGTCAGATGTGCCCCCCCAGTTCTGTGTAGAAATGTAGAAACAGTTAGGTGTGCCCCCCCATCCTATGTAGAAATGTAGTAACAGTCAGGTGTGACCCACCAATCCTGTGTAGAAATGTATAAACAGTCAGGTGTGCCCCCCAATCCTGTGTAGAAATGTAGAAATAGTGAGGTGTGACCACCCCCCCAATTCTGTGTAGAAATGTAGAAACAGTCAGGTGTGCCCCCCAATCCTATGTAAAAATGTAGTAACAGTTAGGTGTGCCCCCCACACTCTTATGTAGACATGTAGAAACAGTCAGGTGTGCCCCTTCCCCCAATCCAGCATAGAAATGCAGTAAAAGTCAGGTGTGCCCCCTCCCAACCTCTGTGTAGAAATGTAGAACCAGACAGGTATGCCCCTTCCCCCAATCCTGCGTAGAAATGTTGTAACAGTTAGGTGTGCCCCCTCCCCCAATCCTGTGTAGAAATGTAGAAACAGTCAGGTGTGCTCCCCCAACCCTACTTAGAAATGTAGTAACAGTCAGGTGTGCCCCCCCAAACCTATTTAGAAATGTAGGAATGGTCTGGTGTGCCCCCTAATCTGATGTACACATGTCATAACAGTGAGGTGTGCCCCCCCCCACAACCATATGTAGAAATGTAGTAACATATATGTAGGTATAATACCAGTGGAGTACAGATGCCCAGAGGTGGCCAATGTAGCAGGATAGATTGTGGCATTTGCACAATATGCAGGTATGTGTGTGTTAGGTTGGTGTGTATTTCATATTGTGTGAGAGTGGTCAGTATGTATGCATGTTGAGGTAAGCCCTGGTGGCCATTGCCCACTACTACTGATGACAGGGCCAAGTCCTCACAACTGCAGTGCCAAAGACAATTCCCACCAGTATAACAAATGCTAGCAGTAAGCCATTGTAAATGTATGGTGGTAATATGTGCCACTACCTGAAAGATTGACATGGCATGGATGTTGGGCTAGATATACAAGCAGTAGACAGGGGAAAGTACCCCAGACATACAGTATATATTGTGTAGCTGTGAAATGGACACACACTTGGAATTGTACATATAGGTATGTATCACATTATCTGGTCCTGTAGTAGGGGATACCAGTGTTGTCTGCCTGAACACTTGCAGATCAGAAAGGAGGTAGGACTGATGTATTGGGAAACAGCTGATGTACCTGCACATGCCAGCATAACTGGAATGCCTCATGCATATCTGTGTGTCAGATGTAAGTAGTGTCCATAGCACACATGCACCCAGCTCACGCAAGCACCACCCACAGGTACCTCTCTGGTCGTATCCCTGCTGTGAGGAATGGGTACAATATGACCCCACCTGTATATGGCAATAGTGAAAGAATGCAGCATGCAGTGCAGGTGTCCCAAGCCGTAGGTAACACCCTGCCAGCATCGAGACCACCTGATCAAGACTGATAGAAGTTATTTGCATGAGCACCTAGCACACCACCCCTGTCACTCCAGGGGAATATACTGTATGGTGGTCTGAGACTGTAGGACTGACAGAATGCAATGGCCTGCCACATCTGGCCCACAGGCCTCTGCCAAAGGCCTGTGTCTTACATGTACTGCCAATGCATGTTATGTCATGGACACCCAAATAACAACATAACACACTCCACATAAGCCATATGCAAGGCCATGTGGAAAAAACACAGTAACATGTCCATGTCCCACTGCATGAACTGTGGACCAACACCAAAACACAGCTGTGATGGGGTGATAACCTTAGGGAAAGTATCAGAGAATGTATGCATAATGTATGGAAGAGGATGGAATAACAGAGGGGGGGCGGGTGCATGGGCAGCATGGAATGTGCAAGGTCTGACACAAAACTGTGTGCACACACTATCCCTGGCTGAAAACACATAAATGGGTTGCTACATACATGCCCGTACACCACAATAGGGGTAATGTCCTGACTCATGGCCCCTGCCTCTGGGTAACCTGTGCAAATCTGTACAGATGTGAGGTATTGCCACAGCAAGATAAGACCATGCTGTCATGCCGATGGATGTACAAGTATGGGACTCTCTGCCAGCGCTGTACCAAGGTGCTGAAGTGGATACATAGACCCAGCAGCAAATGTCTGCAGCTCTCCCTCCAGAATGAGATAACTCACCATGAATATGTAGGCGTCTGCCCACAATACCGGACACAGCTGCAGTCACCCTTGTCCCCCAAGACATCACTGTGAGCAAGAATGTCCACCTGACAGTACATGAGGACAGAAAACATCACAGTGTATAACAGTTCACATGTCTGAATATCTCTGCTAACAGCAGTACCATGTAGCTGAAGCAGCACAGACACAATCACCTACAGTACACACGATCCCCTGCACAGTTTGTCACCATATTGCCAAATGATCGATGGATACCCTGCAG